>NW_009259984.1:2676244-2682253 GCF_000687185.1 Egretta garzetta
CTCCTGGGGCCCGCCACGGGAGCTCTGCTCCAAGCCACAACCTCCCATGCAGCCTGAACTTGCTTTTGTGCATTTACCCCTAACTCCAATTGCCCTATATTCCTCTAACTTTCAGTGAAGGCTCTGAGAAGCTTGTATCACCTAATGCTTTTAATACCCCTCTTTAAAAGTATGAATGATTCAATGTCTTAACTTACTACATACTAAATTTTTTTTCCCCCTATCAGAGCCCTATATGTATGCACACTAACATATTTATATATGGAAGAAGCTAGTGATGAACAGGGGAGGATATTTTAAGAAACAAAGTGGAAACACGGTGCATTTCTGATGTGGGTTAGATGATGTGCTCTTAAGCCTGACACAACAGCACTCAGATATGAGAGCCTACATTAATTTTATCTACAAATTGAGGCTTATGGTTAAAGTCAATAGAAATTAAATGCATAGAGTACACAGATGATGTCAGGTAAGCCCTTAAATGACAACTTACAGAAAGGCCGCTTAGATTATCTGAACAGAAAAGTAATGGTAGGTACAAAGAAAATGCCCAATTAGTTAATTACTGGCATCTGAAAAATAAAGTGAAATTGGAACCTAATGCACTCTCTTCACAAGGTAAAAGATTCTTGCCTTACTGTGATACACATTTTAAAATGTTATGTTTCAAAATTCTGAATTTAACAAATAGAGGAATGGGTGAATATCATTACTAGTTATATAAAATTCAATTTATGATGGGGTGGGACATGGGATATTCAGTTACATTCTCCTTCTCTGTATCAGGTGACTGGGAAAAGCCTTTTAAACCAGAGCATACTGAAGAAAGGGAGTTCTTTGTGGATGGTGAAACTACTGTGAAAGTCCCTATGATGCACCAGGAGGGCATATTCGACTTCTATTTTGATGAGGAGCTGTCATGCACCGTGGTACGGCTTCATTATAATGGGAGTGCTACTGCATTTCTGGTTCTGCCAGGAAAAGGGAAAATGAAGCAGTTAGAGCAAACTCTGATCAAGGAAAACATCCAGAAATGGTCAGACAATCTCTTCCAGAGGTAATCTTCTGCCAGTCAGCTGCAGCACCACCTAGATTTATAGTCTTTTTTCTTTTTTGGGAATGCAAACACTATGAACTTGCTGATTCTGGGAACTGAGTGGGTTATTTTTGGCTTGTGTGCCCTGGTTGTAAAAATCTTGCAGCTGGTTGGTATTTAACTATTCTCTTGTTGATGCCTGAGTGACTTGCTGCTCCCCCCACCAGAATGGACACCATTCCAGTAGGCTCCCAGGAGTCCCAAATAGCAAGCCTAGATTGGCATTTCTAAAACAGTCCATTGGCTGAGTGGGAAGGTGGCAATTCTAAGGCAAATCTCCTGTACTGAGGTTTCAGTTAATGTGTTTTACCTCTCATATGTCCCTGGCACACCGTGACTCAGACATATGTCTAAACCTTAAATAAACCATAACTTAAACAGTTTGTAGTAATGCCTATATACATAGTATGTCCTACTTCCTTAGAAGAACCATTGCAGCACACAGTGGTTGTTGGAACAGGCTAGTGATTAATTGTGGATGTCCTGATTTTCTGGTATTTTGGTTTGGAAATTATAAAAATCTAATGAGATTCTGCTAGCTCCTACCATTGACAGTGACGCCAGCTAACACGTTTTTACAACCCTGTTTGTCTGGGAGGGAAGAGACCTTAGCACCAGTGGATGACTAATATGAAGTTAATACGTGCCTAATTTACTAAGCTCTGCCCTGATTCACAACTAATAATGCTGTGCAGTTCGCACCCATGATTCTTGGTGCATCATTATAGAAATGCCAGCACAGATAATAAAAGCATAATGGGTGGCAAATTGGATATGAGCTAATAATGCAAAACCTCAAATATGAAAAATAAAAAAATGTATAATTCTCAGCTGCAAAATCAGGAAAATCCTTACCTAAATTAATTCTTGGTGAAACATACTTCAAGATCAACATAGGAATAAATCCTTCATGGGAGAGGCTGTGAGAACCAAATGGCAATTTCAGTTCTACTATTATGTTGATGCCAGTGCTAATACACTTGGTCCCAACATCTTCTAGTGCACTGGGCAGTATCACCCCTACAGCAGTGGGGTTTGGATCCCGTCCATTTTGCTGTTCAACCCAAGCTATTTCTGGGAGAGACAGCAAAAGACTTGAGCTACCTAAAGGTGACTTGGAAGCGCTAAGGATCCCTAGACAGTGCACAAAGAGAACTCCAACAGAATGCATACTAAGCTGGAGCTGCCTACAGATAGCTCACAGGCAAAGGCAAACTCAGTCATGGCCAGTCCACGGGAGGAAGATGATTGAGGGTAGGGTGTCTGAAGGTGCAGGCAGATGAGCACAGACCTTCCCTGGAGCCACACCAAATGCCACAGCTGTGCCAAAACAAATGCTTTGCTTTGAAATGCTGGGGTTTGCCACACTCCAGGTCTCTACCTGCTTGAGAGATGTGGGCTGTCACCTCCGCACCTCATCTTCTCAGGCTCTCATTACTGTCATCCTTTGCAGAGTCCTCTCAGATTTGCTGAAGCAAAACACCAGATAGATATTACAATTATTTATTATTATTATTATTATTATTAATTATAGTGCCTGTGTCACTATGAGAACTAGTAGTTGAATTAGTGCTCATTGTACATTCAGGGGCTTACCCAGCCCCCTGGGGTTTGATACTCATGGGGATTACACAGCTTTCTCACTGTCATTTACCTTGGTGAAAGATCCTTTTCACCACTTTCTGTGTTTCTTTTCTACCTAACAGCATGATTAGCCTCTACTTCCCCAAATTTTCTATTTCCGGGAGCTATGAAATAACAAACACCCTTAGCAAGATGGGAATTGTGGATGTGTTCACTGACCAGGCAGATCTCTCTGGCATCGCCGGTGCCCCAGAGCTGAAGGTTTCTAAAGTAAGTCTGTGGCTGTCAGCCCTTCCCTTTCTTTCATGAACAAGCAGGAAAACCACTCTGTGGTAGCATCCAGAAACAGCAGCTAAATACAGCTCCCAGCTTCCCAGCTTGCCTGCAGCTGGGCTCACCTCAGCCTGCAAGCTTACAAGAGGAGTTTGGCCTTTGGTGACAGTGGAGATCAGATTAGTTTTCTGCACATCTGTTTTCTCCAAGACTGATATACTGCAGGGTATCTGGAACATGAGAGAAACATCAACTCCCAGCTCCTTGAGGGGATCTGCTAATGTTCCCAGGCACACCACAGCCTGTCCTCCCACCCTGGAGATTCAGTTTCAGAAGTGCAGACAAGCTCTTACAAGTGGAGCCTCCATCCTTCACCCAGTCTTTGGAACAGAGGAAAAATAGCCTGGGTCTTTGGGTTTTTTTGAGGAGATTTCCATAGCTCCGTCCTGGTCCTCGTTTAAAGTAGCCACAACTACAACAACAGAGCTCACATATCTGCTGTCCCTACTCACTTCTCAGTGGATCCTCCAAAGCAGGGCTGCTTTAAAATGGTCTGATTCATCCCTCAGGTTGCTGTTGTCTGCCCAGAATGACTGTCTGTTTTCTTTCTTCCTAGGTTGTTCATAAGGCTGCTCTGGATGTTGATGAGAGAGGTACTGAGGCAGCAGCAGCAAATGCTGCTGAAATATGGACATCGTCTCTTTCTCAAACCATTGAATTCAACCAACCCTTCCTCATGCTAATTTTTGACAGAGATACAAACAGTACACTCTTCATAGGAAAAATAGTTAACCCAACTATTACTAGCTGAAGTGACATATGAATTCTGCTTGCTATTACTGATTAAAGAAGATGTGAAACTGCATGACATGATTTATTTCCATTTGTACCAGCTTAGTATATGGTTCCTTTTTAGCAAGAGTTTTCATTCTGTGTCATTATCAAAAACTATTGGTATTGACAATGACACTTGCTTAAGAGGAAGCAAGGAATATGTTTTTAATTCAGCTAGCAAAAAATGCCTTTTTTACTTGACAGAAAGCCAAGGAAAGACCTAAGATTTGCCAGTGTTCAGACACATTTGTATTACAGTGGAAGACTCCTGCTTAATAGGTGGTTGTCAGCCAGACTAGCAGATAAAATGATTAACAATCTTGCAAATAAAGCAGAAGTGGTTGTAATTTACCATAAGTAAGTAAACAAGAGATGGAAGAGTTGGATCAACAATGCAGGGTCACAGGAGAATAAAGCTTCTAATGGAGACGGCACTGGGAATGTGAAAAGCTGTCTTCAACAGAGAAAGAAATCTCCTTTCTCCACCAGAAACCTTTTATCATTTTTAGCATTAACCTAGAAGCAAATCTTCCTGAGTTTCTTGCAGCTCAAAACAGAGCAGGAGGATCAAATCTGCTCTTGAACCAGAAGACTTTCAACCACGTATTGCCAATTTGACAGATGTAGATAGCCCGTGCGAGTAACTGGCTTCTCACACTTATATCCATCAGTGGTCTGTATGTATCAGGATGTAGCTGGATGGGCAGGTGAGGTATTTGGATGGCAATTACACAAGCACACTGTCAGCTGAGGTTTGTGGAGAACACATAAGGAGGGTCTATAAAATTGGAGATATTTCAAGCACTGTCCTTTTACAGTTAAGAAAGTAGATAGGGAGCACCCAATAAGCAGCTTGCCTGACCCAGGGGGTGGCGGCAGGCACCCAGGAAGGACGTAGGGCAGCTTGAGGGCTGGCTGGTAACTGCTTTCAACACACCTGCCTTGGCAACATGTACCAGAAAGAACACAGCTGCCCCTTTCTTCCCTATAGTTGTGTTTTTTGGAAGCAGATGAAATGGTGTCACAGCATCAGGAATCATGTCAGGAGCAGTCAAATGTTTTGGGAAGCTAACACCCCCTCAGCAAGGTCTTGTGTGCCCTCTGTGAAATTAAAAGCAAGTGTGATTTTATCAGTCTGGTGCAAAGCACTGTCTCCCCTTTCACAGTCAAAAGGAAAGCTCCCTTTCTGCTCTGTGTTCCTTGTAGAAAGCTCCTGTTAACTCTCATACATGGTGCTTGATGGTGTTTTTTGACTAAATAGTCACAGTCTCTGTGTAGACAAGTGTATGAACAACTCACAAGCATCAATGAGAGGCCTCCCAGTGGAGGAGATGCACATGCACTACATCACCTTCCTCATTCCTTCCTGCACTCGCCTCCATCAGTTCGGGTGGCTTTGTGGCCTGCCATCCACACAGCGACAATTCATACGGCAGCCTATCTGGCTGTGCAGGTTTCTTGTCTTCCTGAAATGTGACTGAACAGTGCAGCATCAATAGGCTCAGTCTGAGCTCTTATCACTCCTACCGTTAACTGCTGTTCAAGAACAGGCATTCAGCAAAGGAACAGTAAAGCCTTTAGGGATGAGAGAGCTCAAAGAGGTCAGATGTATCGAATCAGCTATGTATCAAACGCCCTACAGTCACACCAACTTGCACCAGTAGAAAAACTGACATAATTGACTTTAGTAGAATGGTCCTCAATTTACATCAAGAAATGTGGAAGAAACAGAGGTCCCAGATCCACAGTTACCTGTGGCAGCTGCAAGACTAAACATTGCTCACTCCCTTGAAAACCATTTTGGAGTGGATGGAGGCATATACATAGAAATACAGCATAGTAGGAGGAAGATTGTCCCCATGTGGTTCTGGGAGAAATTTGAAGATCAAGAGAATCCCTCACATCAGCTACATCACCTTTTGCAGGCTGTTAATCCATAGTTTGGGAAGGAGACTCCTTTCTTTCCTACCTTCAGTATCTTGGTACTCTCACAGACACGTGCCCCATTCAGGAGCAGGATGTGGGAATTCTGTTTTCCTCCCATATTCCAGGAAAATGAGCCCACAGGGCCGTAGGAGGGAGGTGCAGGGGCAAACACGCTGCCACACAGAACTGGTGCTCCGCAGCTTGTGCTTCCCCCTCTTGCTGCATCTCCTGCATGATCTGTCTGTGTTTGTGATTCGTGTTGGGGCGGTTGCAGGAACAGCAGGTGAGGAGGGACC
>NW_009259984.1:2682501-2737589 GCF_000687185.1 Egretta garzetta
GGGGGCCGTGGGCCCCAGCCACGAACAGGCAGAGCAGCGGCAGCGAGGGGTGTCTGCCCTTCCCACAGGGGATTTCCTGCCAGTGCCAAGATCGGCGTCCAGGAGCTGCCTGCCAGACTTGCTTTATCAGGCAATAGCTCCTGGTGTACTGACACCGTGCTGTGATTTTCCACTGCAGGATTTGTCAGCGACAGTGTTGAAGAAGAGGCAGGCACCACACTTAGCACAAAAGAGCAGCAGACAGCTTGCTCCGTGCCTACGTCCGTGCTGCGCTGCGCCATTTGTTATGTGGCCCCTTCTCATCTCTCCCCCCTCATCCACCAAGTCCTACTCTCCTAATCCTGCTCTCATCGCCACAAGCAACACCAAACAGATTTTCCCTATTACGCTCGCTCTTCGCGTTTCCTCTCTGCACCAGATCTTTTTCACAGCCTCCCACTCTCCCTCCTGCAGACTAACATTTTATCCCTCCCACCCGCCGGCGCCGTTTGTTCATGCGGGAGGTGGTTGCTGCCGGCTGGGCTGTAGCACCTGCTCCACCACCAGGTCCTGCTCTCCTCCTTCCCCAGAAATGGAAGGCAGGAAGCAGTGGGGCTCCTTGCCTCCTGCAGACCACCTTGAGGGCACTGATGGCAGAGTAGGAAGAGCTGGACAGAAAGGCAGAGCTTCAGGCCCCTGAGCTATTCCTATTTGGTGCAATGGGCAATGTGTGCATATGAATGAGCCAGAGGCGCACCTTGGGAACAATTAACAACCAGGTTCATTAGCCACTGACACAGCTGACACAGCTAATGAGCATGGGGATGGGAATCACAGCTGCACTTGTGGTAATAGCAGGTTTGGGCAAAGTGGTTGCCCCCTGGCCAGGCAGAAAGTCCCATTTCACTGACTGCGCTAGGGCTATGCCATCAGCTGTAGCCCAACAGCCTCCAAGTGCTCCATGTACCTCATCCCAAGACTGCAACAGCCTCCCCGGCTCACACGCCATTTCTGGAAGGAGGTGTTTGGGGGATGTTTTGCTCTTTTCTCACCATCGTCTAAGGCTGTACCTGGAGGAAGGGAACCAAAATTCCCCTCACTTCCCACCCCACACCCTTCAGCCGCCCTACAAAGAGGAGTCAAGGGAGAAACTCCCCATTTACACTTCAGGCAGGTGTAGTCTGATAGCTCTTGTTCAACGTGAAGACAGACATGGGTCAGCACAACCTTCGGCCTTGCAAACACAGCAGCGTTGTTGCTTCTAACAAAGCTACCTGCTTTGTGTTGAACTAACAGCGCCAGCCTCGGGTCTCTGCACTTGTCAGGCTTTGCTTGGACTTGTCCTGGCCTGCCTGGGGTTTTGGTTTAGCTGCTTTGTAACTGTAATTATCCAGCTATCGGGTTCTATTACCTGATTTGTTTACATTTTTCCTTAGCTTTATATGATTTTATGGTATAACTTGTACATATTGTTATAAATAGGAGATAATGAGAACAAGTAGTTATTCTGCATAGAGTGAAGTGCCTATGGCCCTAGAATGAAAAATGAAGGCGTACAGGCATGGCGAGATGATAGCAGGGGGCTTGAGAGCACAGGCACAGGATGACACTGTGGGCCTCAGGGCTATAAACAGCTCAGCAGTGCTCAGTTACTGGTCGTCAAAGGCTTGCTGCCTTGGGACCTGGGTAAAACTAGTTTGGGGGATAACTAGGAGAACACAGATTGACTGCCCGGTGTATGTAAAACACAGCACAGGTAGTAAACTTGGGTGTAACATGGCCCTGTGAACCAGTGAAGGAAGAGCAAGGAGTAGAGCGTGCGAGCAAATGTATCAAAATGACCCCAAGCAGCCCCCAGGGCACAGAGGCTGCACCCACCGCTCCCGGCAAGGATGCGGGATGCGTCTGTCCCACCATCCCCTTCCTTAGGGCTGACACCACTGACCTGAGCAACCAGTGGGGCAGAGAAAGGGTGAGCATAACATCAGAGAACAGGTAAGATGCTAAAAAGTTTGTGTTAATTAATTTTAGCTCTACATAACCTGAACTATAAGTCTTAGTATTGTAACTAGACTCATAATTCTTGGGTAAGACTGTTACAGTTTTAAATATACTACTGGTAAATTCTCATCTTTGCATACAAGGCATGGGGGTTTTTTCACCATAAGAGGATTTTGAGTATAAGAAATTGGTGGGAATTCAAGCCACCTTCTCTGTTACTTGGATGCACAAAAGGTGGTAATACTAGAAAGTGAGTGAGTCCCCTGCATGCCAGGGTTGAGCCAAAGGGCAGAACAGCCCTACTGCTTTCTTGTTTCCTGTATGCAATATGAAAATACCCCATATAGTGCAAGGTAGTCTCTGAAATGAGTGGATCTGGAGGAGGAGCATGACCAGAGCCCTGGGCTTTTGAGAAGAGACACTGCTGCCAGGAAACACAGCACTCCCCTGACCGAGACTCAAGGTGGGGGCTGTTGCAGGCCACAGATGTGAAGCATGACTAATATCTCTGTCATTGTAATTACTGCAGGATGTTTAAGATACCAGGCAAGACCCCAGGGCTGGGGAAAATAGGAGCTTTCAACACGGAGGCACCAGCACTCTCTACCCCACAACTGTCTACAGTTTCTCTTCCCTCTGCCAAGCAACACCTGAAGGGCTGACCCTCCACATGCAATGATGTATCAGTGACAGCAGACCTATCCAACTGGTCTCTCTGGCAAAAGTGTCCCAGAGGTCCCTTCTCCCAGTGCCTAGGTGATGGCACATAAAGAACTGATGTTTTGAAAAGAAAACATGCCCCTCACAGAACACCTCTTTGCAGTCAGTCAGCGAGCTCTGCCAGCTGCCAAGCACTGAAAACCTTGTGGACCAATATGGGACAAAAGGCAAGAGCTGAGCAGAGGAGGAAGAGGGATTTGAGGCAAGGAGACAGCCCTGGCTGGCGGCCAGGTCCCCACCTTCCTCCAAGTACCTTTGCCTGGCCTGCCCTCCCATCGAGCCCTCTGCTGGGTGTCGGACCACAGGACTTCCAGCTCTTCCTCACAGCTGGGCAGCAAGACCATAGGTGAAGGCTGGCATGGGGCCAGCCATGCCATGGAAGGGCGAGCTCTGAGCGGTCGCAGAGAGGAGACCCTGACCGGCCCAACTCCCTCTGGGTGCAAGGGGACAACCCCAGGCAGGAGGCTCTGACCCGAAGCCCAGTAGGCTGTGATCCACAGCCCAGGGACCTTCTGGGTGACCACTCCAGGACTAACAGGCTCCCCTCCACTCTGCTGAGGGGGTCAGAGGACACCTGTCCTGTGGACAGTATTTCGAACTGCTTCATTAGTCTGGAAACCATGGAAGGCAGTGCAACAGGCATCGGTACAACTCCTTTTTCCTTGCCTCCATATCTTATCTGATATACTGATACTCTGTTATTCAGTCACTAGATATTTAGCAAATTGACCAAAAGCATCTTCTTTTTTTTTTTCTGTGGATAGCCACAATAAAGATTTCATCATTATTTATTCTGTCTTATCTTCAGTAACTGAGCCAGTCAGCTACAGATTAGTGGAAGGCGCCAGCATGCCCCTACTCACTGGCACGGGGCAGCAGCTCACCGAGAGGAGGTGGGATCACAGATAAAAAGTCTAGTAGGTTGCTTTCTTCATAGTTACATGGAAAAACTATTTAAAAACAAACCTTCCCAGCTGTAAATGACTGCGACTGCCCTTCTGTGACAGCTACACAGAAGCTGCTGTGGCAAAACCCCTGTGTCAAAATCACCGATCCCAGAGTGACCAGCCTCTAACCAGAACTGACGCTGAAGCATACGGCCTGGTTGCTCTTGGGGCATTGACGGCAGCCGGCATTTTTAAGGACAGCGTGTTGCAGGCTAGGTACGAATGTGTTTATGCAGGTTATTGGTTGAAAGAGCCCAGCATGAGTATCTGGTCGTGTTTGTGATCGCTCTCCAGGCAAACTGAAGATATGAAGTTGAAGTACTTGTGATACAGCTTGATCTAGTTCTGTCCATTATCTCATATCCCTGGGTTTGCTGTGTTTTTTACACAGAGAAGCTATTTGCCTGCTAAATGATGCAGCTGAGAGATTATTAGGCTCCCTACTGTGTTGAAATAGCTGGCTTCAAAGCGAGTGAGATAACTATTTAACTAATGTAACATGTTTGGCCACAGGTAAAAGTCTAGCATGACTTAATATTTGTATAACATCCAAAACTTTAACAAAAGCTTTAGCAATATATACTAGAGGGATTTATTTTTCATATATTCTCAAAATATATCGAGTTCCTCATACAGCAGTGGGGACAAGATACACTTCTGGAGTGGCTTTGAGGTGGGAATGAGCTCAGCCTGTCACGCTGGGCAGCGAGGGTGATGCCATCCAATGGAGCCCACCCGCATCAGTTGGAGAAGGCTGGCTGACAGGCAGACATCGTATGCATTTTTCTTCATGAAGTTGGCTTCCTCTGGTCACAGAAGAAAAACTTAGTGTTGATTCCAGACTCTAGTGAAATGCAAATGCAGCGTTCAAGAAACAAAGGGTGTGTTTAATCTGGCGGCTGCAAAAAGCTCAGCCTCCCTGGTTAGCACCGGAGGTTATCTCAGGCTGCTGCTGCCCATGGCCACCAGGAGTGGTGGTGCTGAAGCCAAGCCTGGCTATGTGCAAGGCCACTTGGGTTGAGAAAATGGGGGTATCCCTACTGTGAGGGCTGAGGATAAACAGGAGCTCGGGTGGAAGGAGCCACGGGGTTGTGGCTCCCACCCTCATGGCCACGGGTAGCGCCACTGACTGGGATGCAAGAGCCCCAGTGTCATCCACCCTGTGCCCCTGCCCATGCTGTCCTTCCCTGGTGAGCACAGATGGGACAGCAGGGGAAAGGAGAGACTTCCATGAAGCTGGAATTCTGAAGTCAGAAGCATAAGTGTGCTTGCTGCCATATTCAGAGACAGGATCTCCCTTCCAAATGTCCCCTTTAACCTGATATGAGCAAACTCCACATTTGTAGGATGTGACAACTGGGATCACTGTATCATTGCAGAATCAAAAATACATGCTTCAAGACAGCCAGCACATTTTGTTTCAGCTTAGTTCTGCCTACCATGTATGTCACTCTGTAAGCAATGCCGGTTACATGCACCAGCACAGGGCGTACCTCAATGGCTCGATAAGCGCTTCAAGAGGTGAGCCCCGGACCTCATGCAGGCGGGGGAGTGACCAAGACCGTACAAGAAGGTAGCACAAAATCTGGACATTTTCAAGATTACTGGGAGACTGTGACGACGGCACTTTATCACAGAGGTTTCTCCCCAGCTCAAATGCATCACTGTTGAGATACAGAAGGAGAGGTGATTTTTAGGACTCTGTTCCCTCCTGCCTGTTCCCCTGCAGCCTTGAGCAGAGCTGGTGCTGCCTGACATGCCAGCAGGGGCTCTCTGGATGAGGTGGGCTCCACCAAGGCATGCTTTCTTCTCAGCTTCCTCCCCCAGATCTGCTCTCAGATTGACTGCAATTTGCCATCATTCCTGAGCAAAACCTTAATGGGCAAAGGGACACAGCCCAGGTCCTGCCAGCTCTGCACCAGTTTGCTTGATGCCCTGGCATGTAGCTATGTTCAGTGTCACTGTATTTCTCTCCTACAGATGCATTCACACACACATGTGAATGCACGTCTGCACACACACACACACACACACTCATCTTTTTTTTGTATGTTTTGGGGTACAAAAGTGTTAACTGCTGTTATTATAATTTAACCAAATGACTACAGGAGATTGTGGCTAAGACACTCTCAATGCACAGTGGAGATTCTACGAGAAAATGCTTCGCTAGCTTATATCTTTGTTTTCCAATCTCTCAGGGTAAATTTAAGATAACCCTCATGTTTGGATTGCAGCTAGCATGCTGATTTTGCATACTTCTGCCATCCCCAAGCCCTATTGCTTGATTTTAAACCAGGAGATAAAACTCTGGGCAAAGACTCCATTGCACAGCTTATCTTTTCAACAGAACTGAAAAAGAGAAGAGGTATTTACATTTGATGAGTGCTTAGGACCAAATTTCCAGCCTGGCTTCAACTGTTAGAGCTTGCTTGCTTGCAGGCTGTTAGTATCATGCTGCAGACCGGCCTCAACCTCAACACTTGCATCTATCATCACGTCTACTTGAACTAGATGTACTGTTACCAATGTGAACTGCAGCATGTGCATAATTTATTACTGAATTGGTCCTTGCCTGAACCAGGACAGTTAAACCCAGAGCCTGCTCAGTGATGTGATACAGTTATGCCATTACGCAGCTCCTTTACGCGGAGATGGTTCATGCCACTTCCCCTGAGCAGCACGAGCTGCACCACTATAAGCACAGCTCTACCAGTGCAATTGCTCCTACAGGGAGCCTCTCAACAGCTCAGCTCCCGGTGACAGCTCAAAACCCATCGCACCATGGCGGGTCTGGGCACACCAAGGGTAAGAGCTGCTCTGTAGGTCAGGTACATACGGGAGTCACACAGACACAGCGGGGGGCAACATAGCTGCTCCTCTGGTGCCAGCTAGCACCAGAAGCCATGAGGTTTGGAAGGCTTGGCATGTTGAATTTTGGTCAAAAAGGCAGCAACAGTTGCATCGATTTCCAAAATTTATATCTGATGAATAATTCCACCTTCACATTAAAATTGTATGCACACAAGAACAAAGTTCTGCTATGATCTAAAGGATTAGTTTAAAGCAATATCGTTCTAGAGTAAAAATGTTCTGCACAGAAACTTTTGTTCTGGCATAAGAAATCCTTTCATATTTGAAACCTGGTAAAGAGTTTAAGCTCAGCCAGGAAGTCACTCTTACTATGGAATAAAAGTCTACACAAGGATTTACGGTAGTAACATTTTCCCATCAAAGTTCCACTGCATTATTTCCTCATGTATGAGGAAATCATGTATGAGGCAACTCCCTATGTCGGTTAAATTTTACTGATACAATGATAAAACATATCCATACTGAAAAGACTGTTCATTTTCTTCTCTTTATTACTGTAATGGTTACAGGTTTCTTTCTTCAGATGAAAACCATCAGTTCTCCGTTTTTCCTGTTCTCTTTACTGCTTCTGATGTGTCTGCTAGCAGACATCCATCTTCTGCAGCCCCTCATGCTACACATTACCTGGGAAGACCAATCTGGTTTGGCACACAATAGCAGGAGTCTGAGCATCTGAGCGTGTTGTCACATACGGTCACATTACTCAAATACAAATCTAAGAAGGAGTCGAGACCTGGCATCTGGAGCATGTTAGGACCAAATGCCTATACAGTCCAACCGATATGGAGTACAGACACTGTGGATTATCACTGGGTCTGACCTACCACAAGTACCAGAGTAGGTCCAATGACTATATCCTTATTATAGAAAGGGACTGCAGAACATCTTTCTGTCCAAGCTTAGATCTTCCAACACAAATTACGAATATGATGTGCCTAAGCTACAAGATAACGATGGTCAAGCTGAAGATACGAGTTTGTGTGGCAAGTGTAAGAACCACTAAAGACTAAAGTCTGCTCTTGAGTGCTCTCTTGATATAGAGTCCTTAGTTTCATGCTATTCATGGCATTCACAAGAGCACTTCTTTTCCTGTAGGTCAGAGAGAGAAAAGTCTTGTTAAGTATAGCCACTCACTCAATAAAATGTAGTTGAAATATCATGTTCACCCTACGTTTATCTTCTACTAAATAGAAATGTTGGCTGACAAGAAGTCTGACCACAGGACTGGCTGTCCTTTAGGAGGACGATGACTCAAACTTGAAGACACCACTGCTCACTGAAGAAGAATGAGTGGTGAATTGTAATTTAAACCTCCTGTCGATGCAAATGCTTCCACACTCTTTACAATGCCAAAAAGAAAAATGAATACCCCCATCACAGGCAAATTATATGATGCAGAAATCTCACATTCATTCTATAATCAGCTGCTGACCAAGGTTACTATCATTTGCTACGGGCAACTCCAGTGGGATCCAAAAATTGTTTCATTATATAGGGAGCAAAATAGGTGCTTTCAATCACAAATGACTAAGAAGGAACAACTGAAGATGCTAGATGAGGCCTTCTGGGAGGTAAGAAGGTTGTCTTGGATGTGTTCAGTGACTTATTCTGATCTGGCCACAGACCCGGGAAGTGTCTGAAGTAAGACTGCTCCCACGCTGGAGACGCCACTCTCTAAAGGAATATATAATACACTGTATTACAGGCTTTTAAGTGCTTCATTTTGGCACAAAATCCTGACTGCAGGAGACCAGGAATCTTTCCAAGAAAAGGCATGTAGAGCAGTTCTGATATTGTGCTTATAGCTGTAGCGCAGAAAAACAAGACTAACCTACAGCTGAATCTTCACAGAGGCCATGACCGTGAAGGTGCTTTAAGCTGGCCCGTGGTCCACATCCTGTGGAAACACAACTTTCTACTTCAAGTGAGTCAGCGTCCAAAGAGACTGCATTGCCAGCGCCAACCACATGGCAAAATGCTGTCATTAGCCAAGGAACAGTCCTGCAATGGCCAGTTACGCTTCATGGATTGACGAAATCTTGGGCCAGGTTTTGAGGGCCCCCAGGGATGGTTACTAATTCTGAGCTCTGTTCAATAAAGTCACAGCTCCCTGCTACCTTGACTGTCTTCTTTTTCTTCTCCCCTCTTTCCAGGTGCCCTATCACCCTCTAGATGTGGATACTTACATAAAAGCTCTGCATGAACGTATCACACTACTATTTGTTACCTGGCAAGTGAGTATTAAGGTTGCATTTACCTCCAACACACTGATGGGCCTAACTTAGCACCATAAAAATAAAAATCAAAAAGTAAACTCATGCACTATTTTCTGTGTACATAAAAAGTTATCTGGCCTACAGAATCAGTGAAACCTGGTTTCCACAGCTGCTCTGGTGTGGATTCTCTGATGTCTAGCAAAGACAAGCTCATCGGCTTCTCCCACAGTGCAGGCTGTAAGAGTGTCTCTGTCCTAGATCAGGTCATTCAACTTCATGAAATGTGTATGTATTTGGTATGTTTCAGACTTTTATCGTTTTGTCAGATGGGATGCAAAAAGAGAATACTTTCCCAAATACATAAAATAGAATGGAGAACAGGCAAGAGAGAGAGAATAAGACAGAGAAACTATAACCTGAATTTCCTTAAAAAAAAAAAAAAAAAAAAACAAGCTGAAAATGCACTGCATCACAGTTGCAAAGTTGGATGTCACAT
Organism: Egretta garzetta; assembly: GCF_000687185.1. Lineage (NCBI taxonomy): Eukaryota > Metazoa > Chordata > Aves > Pelecaniformes > Ardeidae > Egretta > Egretta garzetta. Next base: position 2,691,732 of record NW_009259984.1, read on the forward strand.
TCACCAGAAAATACCAGGAACTGGGAAGACCAAGTGCCATGGTGCTCTAAGGAAGCCTCTCAAAAGGACTATAGATTTTTCACCTGGTTCCCATCAGAAGTGAAAGAGATTCATGCATTTGCTCCATTTCCCAAATAACTTTTCAAATATAAATGTTATTCTCACTAGCAATGTATGTGCATCCTTAAAAAGTTCCATTTCAAAGGTAAGGTTGCTAAGTGACATTAGCACTTAAATCAAGGAAATGAATAATTAACACCTCACATCTGGCACTGCCCACATATTAAATGCAATATTCTCATGAAATATAAGAAAGATATAAAAAGATACATAAAACACAAAGAAAACCACATTTGAGTCCCCACACAGCTCATAGGCAGGGGTTGTTGTCCATTTAAACATTTCACTGTCTAAATATTTTTCCTGATGGGAGGGAAACAATGGAATTATTAGTTACAAATTTTCAACCGATAGTGGATCTTTAGTATAATATGTCTGTTTCTCAAAAAAATAATATTATATATGTGATCAAGTGATAGACACAAGCATCCAGTGTCTCTGGCCTTACATTTGAGACTGATCGTTATGGATGTCTCTTGTACATAGCAGCATGTAATTTATTATCCTTTTAACTCAAACTCACAAGAACTATGCTGTTGCCAGATGACACCTTCATATGGTATTTTAAGAAAATGTTCATGTCTTCTTAAAGATTTGTTTATCTGCCCTTGCTTCTCCACTTTACTTTTATTGTTTTCAGGTAAACTCAGATACTGTCTTCAAAAATCTCCAGCAGGAACTTGTCCCAAGAGCAGCGTGCAGAAATGAATAGAAGCACACGGATACTGACTTCTCTCATTGAAGACCAGGTAGAGTAAAGTGCTGAAGCGTTTTTAAAAAAGACACCAAGTCCTGTATGAAAACTAACCCCTACTTTGTGAAAGCACAGCCAGGTAGGTACATACTTTCTCTAGGAAGAAGAGTTGCTTTTGAATACCCACCACATGTAGCCTACAGGAGGCCCACACTCAAGCCATGAGAACCCATACCAGACCTGTAGCAGGTTACTGTATTGATACCCATGTTTAAAAGGAAAAAACAAATAAAAAACCAAACAAATCCCAACCCCACAATGCAGAGCTCTTTGCCAGCCACTTTGGGCAATGTGGATAACATTAACTTGCACTCATTTGGTACTTAGTAAACCTCAGCACATTTCACAGGTGCAGGGGGATGTCTTTTGCTTGACCTTCACAGAGGCCACAGGGCGGAGATTTCCTCATTACCTCAGGTAATTGCTTCAGGACAGGCAGTCAAAGAGGGCAAGTCACAGGAACTTAGCTTGATTATCGCAGCAGTAAGGAGATGCGTGCACAGTGCCTGTAAACATGGAATTTGGGTAAGGAATAGTGGGAAAATACATCATATTCCAAGTTCAGGTGATCAGAAGACATCAATGTCAATATTTTCTGCCACTTTGAAGATACAATAATAACATTTTTCCTCTTAGACATACCGATCTCTTAGACATTTTGTAATTCCTACCTTTAAAGTTGATTTTTTTTTTCAGGAATTTAAAATAGAAATGCACTTGCATTTCACATCGACTGGAGAAACTTTGAGATGGCCTCCCAGTAGAAGTACCTTCCAGTACCGGTTGCTTAAGTAAGTCCTGCCTCACGATACAAACTTAGTAAGGCACAGAGAAGGGCAGATGCCCAAACACACAAAATTATCTTTCTTCCCATCAGAGAAATAAAGGTTCTGATGACACCTGCTGGCTCCACGGGGACTAGGCAAACACCAGCCACCCCCTGCTGCAGCCCTTGAATTCTTGTATGTGAAAACTCAGGGCAAAAGAATTATTGAGAATGCAAATGTTCCTTTGCTGTGAGTCAGAGAATCCCAGAAAAAAAGGCTGGGAGTGACTTTAAGAGGCCATTTACTCCATCCCCTGGAATAAAGCAGGATTCATGCTACTTTCACCATACCCCATGGATGATTCTTACTTGTTCCTGAAAATCGATAGCATGTCTCTGGACACACTGTTACAGAGTTTCATCATTTCCGCATTTCCTACAAAAGCTTCCATAGTAAGATGTCCTATTAACAGACAATTATAATTTTACTTGTGTGTTCAAGGACAATAAGACAGCACTTGACTGTGAAGCTGAAAAGACAAAGGAGATGATACTTCAGCCCTACGTTATGAAATTCTACAGCTTTACTGCTTTGCCCATCCGGTCCAGTAACACACCCAGCCCACCCCAGGGAAGATGCAGGAGCACGTACCTTTCAAAGATCCTTTCACTACAGGAATCCTCCCATACCAACAATCACATAGGCCTAGTTCTCTACAAGAAGGGTCGGGTTTATAAATAGTGCAGGGATGGAGCCATCAGGGTGTTTGCATCCAGCTGGTTGCAATTACAATGTGCACTCTTCAAGTGGGAGAAGCAGCAGCCACCTTGATGAATCATCTTGTTGACAAACTAAGTATGTTCAAGAAACTGTACAAAGAGCTGTTTAGAACTGTTAGAGCATGTTAGTTTATGTGTTACGAGTAATTTCACAGTGATACTTCAGAAGAAATTTAGATCCTTGAAAATCATCTCCGTGTATCTCCTGCACTGCTCCTGGTGCCCTGCTGTTTTGTTTAGTCTAAGAAACAGGGAAGAGGTTAGATCACATTCAGCCCAAATATTTTCCTAAATTAACACTTTGTACCTTAATTCTTCTCATCAAACTCCAGCCTGGACAGTATTTCTGACCGATCTTGACTAGCTCCATCAAGACAGGGGTAAATACCCTGCATCTATCCCTGAGAAACCATATGGGTAGCCACTAGCTGGGGGCGGAAATTCATGGGGCCTTGAGTGAAATGTATCTATTTGGTTGCTACCTTGGTTGAGCAAGGCACTAAACTCAGTTCCAAAAAATATTTTACTGGGAACACTTAATTAAATCACCACTTTCCTTCACAAAACCTGATCTCTTGGTGCTGCAGTCATGCCCATCATACATCATAGCCCATTTTGAAGCTCAGCTGTGGTTGAGTTACAAACAAACATTGCTAAAATGGGGCACAGCACGCAAAACAGAGGCATCACCTAAGCAAGCACTATTGCCGTACCAAGGAGTTTGTAATTGGAAGGAACCACAATTAGCACAGGGAACCTAAGCCCAGAACAAACCAAATATTAAGAGGACTGGTTGTTCCACAGTCACTGAAGGTTTCCTAGACCAGACTGGGGAAACTAAGTAAGAGACAAGCAGCCACTGAAGCAGAGGTGTTGCCAGCCCCACAAGAAGAACTGCCAAAGGATGAAAGGGGATTCTAACAGAAATCTTCTGAATATTTGGACCAAGCAGCTGAGCCTGCCTCTGCAGTCTTTACCTCCAGGTACCCAAGAGGTAGGGCCTTTGACAAACAGATTGGTGGGAACCTGGACTGCCAACTTTTGCAGAGTTGTATATGCATCCAAAAAATCCTGTCTATTAGAGAACAGACGGTCTTTAGCTCAACTGCCGACACACCAGTTACCTAATGCCCAGCCTCAGCACTGTGCTGGCACAAGCTCCCAGCAGAGATGCAACTGGGTGGCAATGCACATGCATTGCCCTTGCTTGTTCCGGTCTCAGGGGCGGTGTCTGTCTTAAACTGTGGAAAAGTGCAAATTTTGCCAGTGTGTCACACCAGCAATCCTCTCCCAGTAAATCAATCTGCAAATACGTATATTTTGGCAGTGTTACCCATATGCTGTGTGGTGTTTTACTGCTTAGAAAGCTCTGTTGAATCCAAGGGGTGACTGACAATATAAATAGTAGTTGGTGGGAGGAATATGTTACTCCCAATAGTGTATGGAGGATACTCTCAGCAAGGTGTTACCCAGCATGAAGAACTAGCAAGGGCTTCGTGAGTAGCTAGAGAGGAAGACAATTCCCTCAGATCTCTGTACACAGCCAATACATCTCACAGCAGCCTTCTTTTTCTTCCAGATAAAACAGGATTGATGTGGTTTTTTGTCATCCAGAAAAGATTCAACTGAAAGATTCAAAGACTTTAAGATTTCTTCAAATGCTTCTTTTCACTACCATCTATAAACAAGACTTCAGCTTTTGAATATTAAATATCAGTATTGTTGCATCTTATCTCAGGCAGAGCTTCCAGAGGTGACCGTGCACGTCAGGGTCCTGGTGCAAGGGCTAGGAAGAGGCTTGCTTGCCATTATCATTGCTAATAACCATGCTAATTTTGTTGAGCACAAAAGCTGGGTATGGGTTTGTTCGCATCAGGTTTTTCTTGTATTGTCTTCTTGGGCCACAGCCACAGTACAGCAGTTTCCAGAAGCTGCACAGATTCAGCAGCACATCGCAGTAATGCAGCTTTATTCGACTGTATCAGATGCAAATTTCTTCCATGTAATGAGAAGACATTTGATTTTCAAATCCAGCTGGATTAACCACAGATAAATATAGACTAGGAAGTAGAAAAAAAAATGTCCAAACATCTGGACAGAGAACTGAAGTTCTGGAGTCACTGGGGCATCCACAGTGGAGCTTTTTCTGTTTAGGGAATAGACTGCATGATGTTAGGGCAGGGCCTTCACTCAGTAACCCCATCTCATGTTCCCGTGTTCTTTAATACAGTACCTATACTTGGGGCCTGTTATGACCAGGAAGGAAGAATTTAGGTACCTAGAGTCTGTGACCCTTCATGACCCTTCTGCTGAACTTCTTAAGTGCATAACACCCACAAGTGTCCCCCAGTAATGTGTCCTTGCAATGCAGAATCAAACCTGGTCAGACCATGGAGGGGCTATGTTCAGGTCTTAAGTACTTCCTACTCAAATCTTGCACTTTATAAGAAAACACTATTGTCACTTTATAGAAGTAATACTTATGAGCAACAAACAAGAGCCTTTTTGCATTGAGTCCTGGATGCCCAAGTCCTTTATGGGCTTTCTAAAATGTTATCCTTTTCTCTGGCAATGCTTCCATTTGGACTGCATAGAATAACTTTTTTTTTTTTTTTCCAGTTCAGAAAAACAGAGACTAGTCCCTTTATCTCGAGCCTTAAGGCCAAATTCTTTTTCTTTTACAGTCCAAATCAGAATGAAACGTTCTGTTTCATTCGGGAGTATTTTAAAAAGAAATTTAGGAGCGTGAGGGGAAGATAGGGAGTTCCATCTTTATATTTTATTTGGAATCAGGCCAATGATCAAAATAGTCAAGAGTTTAGATCATGCCCACACTACAGAAATTGCTGAGTAAACTGTCTCAAAGAATGTGCCTTGCCCGACTAATAATGCTCAAGACCCAAAACCAGCCGGTCAAATCTGTCCAAGCAAGATCAATTGAAAATTCAGAAAGTTTATTCTTACTTCCCATAGCTCTGTACAACTTTTGCAGGAATATCAACTCTATTTTGTCTTTTATAGGAGAAACATCACTTCGTGCTTATCAGCCAGTTTATTTTGGCACACCGAGATGTCACTGAATAGCTGGCATGCTCTTGAAACAGGGAGTGGAGCCCTGGTCTCTCCTCTAAAAGGAACGGCCGAATTGCATGTCGAGGGAGCCGACAACGCCCCTACAAAGGTTCTGCACCCGCTCCCTCCCTCTCTTCTGTTTCTCCCCACCTTGGAGAAGAGTGACCTACTCTTTTATGAAGGGGGATCTTTTAAGCAGGATTGGATACTGCTCCACCACTGAGTAGCTCAGAGCCCGCCTGTGAAATACTTCTCATGGGCGATTGGATGTGCGGGGCCAAATCCTGCCACGATGCCGAAGGGCTGGATGCAAAGAGTTTACTATTCTCTTGTTTCTCATGAAAGATACAGCTTATTTACGGGAATAGAACCCGCCCTCATTCTGCCATTTATGGGAAAACCAATACTCAGTGTTTATAAAGCAGTTAATTTGTAACAGACAAAACCAGATTATCACTCTTTAGAAGAGCAAATATTTGTTGAATAAATTCTATATGGGACAGGCATCTTCATCTGGTTTTTAAACCTAGTTGATTGAGAAAAGTAACAGAAGAGCTACCTAACAGGTAAGACAAGATTTATATGAAGCATTTAGACTGTAAAGGGAAGGATTATTATATTTTTATATATGTACATAATTATGTATATTTATCGGCTATTCTCTAAATGTGATGTTTTAAGTGGTTCTAAATCTTAATCAGCATTCTAATATATTTGATTTTTCTCTTGCTCTAATGCCTTCAGAAGAAAAATGCATTTGAGCATGAAACTTCTTTCTTTAGTATCTGAGGCTACTAGAAACAAGTATTTCTTAAAATGGAAAGAATGTTAACTTTGCTCTACCAGTTATATATTTATTAATTGTCTACTCTATGCATAAAGTGGGTTCTCTAAAATTAGCAATAAGCTTCACTCAGGTCTAAAAATACAAGCCTATTATGTGCAAAAATATCACTTTCTTGTTTCGAGAACAGTCTTTCCTAGTCCTAGAGGACATGCTCTATTTCGGTTACTAGAGTTGTGCAACAAAGCTGCTGTGATGTTAAACTTTAAATTGTTGCAGTCTCAGATTTGCAGTGAATGCTCAGCGCAGTTCTGAGGTTCCTACTCCTGAGCTGTTCCTAACACCCAAATCGGTAGCATTTGTGTATACCTGAGGATGTGGGACTCTCTTCTTGAGTGTTGAATGGTCTGGGATGTGCCTGTAAACAAGGGCTTCTGTGTCTGCCCAGTCCTTTCAGCCTGAAACCCATCAGCATTAGGAAAGCAGAGCCCTCTGGAAGGCAGCTCGCCCCTTTCCCCATCCAGTCCCTCCACGTCTCCTCTCCAGCAGGGAGCTGGTGGCCCTCCTGAACCAAGTCCTGCCCCAGACTGCTCAGAGAGAGACCCAACAGTGACACCTGCCAAACGTGACACTGGCAGGTGTTGCACAGGAATTGCGCTGTTCCCCCAAAAGACCGGGAAGAGCTAGCGCTCTGCAATGTCTAGTGAGCAGTTAGGCCTGATGCTCTTTTAGAGGGACTGCTGCTGTTGCAAAAGCCTTTTCTCTGTGACTGAATACAATGAAAAGCAAAATTTTCCAATCCCGGTCTCTATGCTAGAGCTGACTCGGCAGTGTACCTCTTTGAAGTAGGGATGACTCCTGGGGGAAAGGACCTCCTCCTTTGCCACCAGGGCAGGCATAGCATTGTGGCAGGAACGGCACCCTGGTGCCTATGTTACTTCCCACAGAAGTGGGTCACTACATAAGGAGCAAAAATGCCTTGCAGTTACTGTAATAGCTCTTAACAGCACTGCTTGCAGTCCGTCAGGGGAGAGCAAGCATCCCAACCCTGCAGAAGCCGCACACACTGTATGGCTGGCAAGGCAGCAGCTGAAGTCAAGTCATCCCCTTCCCTGTTCCAGTTCTGCAGAATCCACACGCTGAGAATCTCAACGAAAATAAAGCAAGAGTTAATGGAAAAGAAAAATAAAGACAAAATATTCAGAACTACAGTACACGGCATATTTTTACTGTTTCCTGGCTGCCACGCACTCGAGAGGAGGCATAACATTCAGGGATTTCACTGCATCCCGATTAAGTCATTACAGCCCATCTGTGTTGCACCAAGTACAGAACGTGACCTATTATCTCTAAAGAAAATAGCACACCACCTGACTGCCAAAAGCACCCTGTGACTTGGCACCCAAATGTCTCAGTACTCACATCAACATACCTTTTCAGGACTCACTCCCACAGCCTGAATCAGGCAACTGTGAAATTCAGCTGAACTCTGAATATACGGCAAGCAAATAAAACCAGCTTTCACATATGCCAAATCACAAATTATGCAATGACTGGAATTTGCTGTTACAGATCCTTAACTTAAAAGGAGTAGTTAATAGTTGCCATGTGTTTTCTAGATTGTTGAATCACTTACTACTTTAATGAAGGGCCATATAATCCATCTTTTTATCTCATTTATCCATTTGCATGCCCCTGCTATACAAAAGGATTCTGTGCAGGCTTGGTGGTCTTGAACATCCTGTTTAATTTGCAATGGGAAAATGCATCTCCAAAGATTATGGCCATTCAAGATTTTTCCATAAGGTGCAGTTCAACACTGCTCTATGGGAGGGAAATCCATACACTGCTCTGATGGAAAGATAAATGATAAGTGTATTTGCATTTTATGCTTGAGAAGTGCGTTTGCATGTACAAATTTACATAAGCAATGTCTGATGCTGAAGTCTGCCTGAGGCCCTCTATAAGATTTGTCTAGTTCTCTCCAAACCTTTTGTTGGAGAGATGTATTAGCTGTATTAGCTTTGCTCAGAAATCACAACTTGTGTAATATACTGTATTTTTAAGCACAGAACAACTGTTTCATCCTTGTGCTATTTGACATTGAAACACGGTATGTTCGGGGAGGAGACGGCACTGGCAAACCTGCTTCAGCATTTGCCGGACAGTGAAGTATAAAGGAACAGGGAATGCTATGGAATGATCTGAATGGAGTAATAAACAACCTATAGCAGAAGGATGAAGAGCGAAACAAAATGATGAAAGGCAAGCATTCCTCACAGTGACATTGTATTTTCAGTCCTGGGCCCCATAATCTTTTCAGGGCTTGATAAGTACGGGCAGTAACATAGAAATTTCACATCAACTTCCTAGAACCACCAGTACAGCCCAGGCTCTCTAGAGAAGTACACCAGCAGCTGCAACACCGCACAGATACTGAGGGCAGAACTTCAACCTTGTTCTCTTGCTGAGCTAGAGGCTGGCCCTCGATGCAGCCATATATTAGGATGTTGTGCTTAGGGATTCAAACACAGTAGCCATAACATCCCCTTGACCGCTGCTGTGTATATTGCATACAAAACCTGGTATGTCTTAACAACATTTATCTAGGTTTTATGAGGTTGCTTTTGGCAGTGATCAGGTTCACTGGGAGAAAATTCCTATGTCTAAATCATTCCTGGTTCTCCAGGGTCATATCAGTACACTCCTTCACATTTGTAGAAATGCTTCACCTATTTCTTCTGTGCTAAGCTCCGGATGTTTTATCGATAGTAAAAAGGAACTAGATAGAAGGGGGTTTATACTTGTCCTGAGAGTACCTGAAGCCCAGCTCTCCAACAATCTACAAACACAACGTATCAAGGGAAGAGCTGACCGGGCAAGAGGTATGATTACAGATACCATTAAAATCTGCACTGTGTCTCTCATTTTTCCCGAATGAACTTTTCTTTAAGTAAGTGAACCAAAGAGTAAGATCCAGTATAAAAGCACTTAACTATGGGTGTCTTTGAGCACAACCACCTTTCAATAATAGCAGTATCCCTGAAAGAATATTTGCTTGACAAAGAGCTATGGTGCCACATTAACATGAGGATCCTTGTTTTCCTTCACATACATCAAAATAGCTTACCTTGACTAGGTGTCATTACTTTGAGGTTCCCTGTTATGCTATGGCTACCTATTTCAAGACTGCTTTTTACTTCTTTAGATGAATGAATGGGTAGAAGTCCCATAGGCACAGATTCTGCCTTGCCTTTGACCAGCTTTGTGAAATCTCTGTCAGTGGAGTTAATCCTGATTTATTCTGATGAGTTTAGCTTAAAGACAGACTGGTTTTGACCGATTTTAATTTCCTACATAGCCAGATAAATATATCCTTCTAAATTCTAAATTCTAAAAAAAAATTCTGGGAATATAAGGTGTAAGTCACATAGAAAAACTCTGGTTTTCAATGTTTGTAAAAGTAATTTGCATTGTAGAACTCCAGCATTCTCTGAGTTACATCTGAAATATTTCAAAAATATTTGCACAGATAGATATTTTTCTGCATGGATCTTGGAAGTTACCATTTCTGGAACAAAAGCTAGTGGCTATAGTTTGATTTTTGTGTATAATACACCAGTATTTAAGTAAGTGTCTGGTTTAAAGAGACAGGTTTTAATATAACATTCTTTAACTCTCAAATACAGATAGTTCTCTGGGTTGGCATTTATTGTACTAGAAAACCAGATACTTTTTGTGCTTCTCAAATGCTTTTTTTCCCTAAGGGGTTGAATCTTGTTGATACGGCATGCCACTAATTTAAAACACGTAAGGTAACAAATATTAAGGGTCAACTTTTCTACAGAAGGGGTGGTAACTGTCAGGCCACTACCATTATCCAGGAAAAGATGGATCCAATGAGAATGGCAGCCAAGATTAAGATGCATACCATGGAGAACACAATCCACCTACCAGTGCCAACAATGTGCAGAAAGGGAGTTACGGGTCTCTCAGCTTTCAGTAGGTTGCCATCCAAATTTTCCAGGATTAGTCTGTGTCAGAGCAGTCCAGGGAACATGTCATTTCCACCACAGGCTGCCTAGAATTCTTGTGCTTACAGATGACATCAACTTCTCAGGAAAGAAAGCTGTGACACAGGCCCAACCAGCAGATTTTTCACCTTTGAGCTGCATATTGTACTTGAAATCTGGGTTTGATTTTGTAAAGGAATTACAAGTTAGCAAGGGAAAGTCAGGGAAATACTTCTGGCGTGAACCACCAATACCAGAAGACCAGATATTTCTTCTGGATTTACTTAATGATGTTGGAATGAACTTCTCTCTTTCACTGATCTGAATTTGACCTTTCAGATAGGAATCTGATCTTAGGTTTAGAGTATATACACTGAAGAGACAGAAAGACCACCTCGCTACATCTGTGACCTCTTGCATTGTGAATAGAAAAACAAACTAAAAAGTCTTTGTGTTGCCTTTTTATTTTTCTTTCTCCATTTTCTTTACTAGAAAAAAAAGAGCTCATTACTGGATGTCAACATGAAAACAGCAATTTACCTGCTTCTCTTAAGTGAAATATGTATTGAAATCAGCAAGGCTGGCATCAAACCTAAAACTCCAAAGAAGGAAAAAGATAAGACTCTCTTGGAAAGAAATAAAAATGTCAGTATTTCTGAAGAGTGGCATCATCATAAAAATACCTCCAAGCCTTTTGAAGAGCAAGGTCTTGAAGAGTTAACTCTTTACAACTTCACTGAAAAGACTGCAAATTTTGGATTTAACCTCTACAGAAAAATTGCAATGACACATGATAACAATGTCATCATCTCTCCCCTTTCTGTATCAGCTCTCATGACTGCATATACGCTGGCAGCCAAAGGGGAAACACACAGACAAATAGTAAAAGGTCTGAACTTCCAGGCTCTGAAGGACAGAGGGGATTGCCATAATCTACCAGCATTGTTTAAACAACTGAAAGATAACATCACGATGAATGAAGAACTTCTCCTCATGCAAGGTACCCTTTCTTTCATCCAAAAGGACTTAGGACTCAAGGAGTCTTTCCTCAACTTATCTAAGCATTACTTTGATATGGAATTCCTGAGAGTGGACTTTCAAAACTTAACACAGGCAAAATTTGTCATAAATCAATATATTAACAAAAGGACCAAAGGAAAAATCCCAAAGCTTTTTGAAGAGCTTGACCGCCATAATAAACTGCTACTTGTGGACTACATTATCTTTAAAGGTAACTTGTTTTTATTTTGCAAAATGTCTATTTATTAGAAGAATCAGGTCTCTTAACTTCAGCTACATTAGGGGAAGTTTAAATGAATTTAAATGTCATGTTTTCTCTGTATCTCTATCTAGATTTACTTTCTTCTATTAGGTTTATTTAATAGGAAATGATTTCTCACGATAGGGAACCACAATTCTTCTATGCTTTCTTCCATACCATGGAGTCTCAAAAGAGAACAAAAAGCCCTGCATCAAACTATCTCAATCCATCCATGTGATCCCTCTTCATGACTAAAAAGGACGTTTAATCTTCACTCACCAATTAAAATGAAAAAGACTTAATCATGATAGTATTTTGAATGATGGATACTGGGCATAAAATCATTGTCTGATTTTACATAGTATGCAAAATCATGAAAACAAAAATAATTTTTTATTTCAGTCAAGAATCTTTTTCCCCAGAGGAACCAAAGTGACAAAGTACCCCATTATTTTAACTCCAAATCTGTTATGCTCCTTTTCCTGCTTTTGGGGTCTTTCTGACTGCTGGCTTAGATAATACATAAGGGACTCCAAAAGGAGGTCCTGGCAATGACAGGGAGCCATAGCCGATACTTTACTCTGAACCAGCCATACAGAAGCCAGAGACACCCGGTGAGGTAAAAGGCAAAGACAAAGAGCTAGGGCGACAAAAGGGGTGAGAGGAATGCTGTGCAGAGAACCCACAGTCATGGCCACTGCTCCAGCCCAAAGCACTCAGCAGATGTCATCCACGGAAACCCCACTAAAATAAATGCACACATGAGAACAAAGAAAATTACCTCTCAGCCATACAGCCTCCCTAAGGGCTAAGTTTATTCATTCTTGTTTACGAAAGTGCAGTTTTTCCAATGCCAAGGTTGCTTTCCCTGGCAGAAAATCAGAGAAAAGAGGTAAATGGCTATGGCTCCATTTAAAGCAATGGTAGAGATCAGAATCATTAGTATAGAAGATGTCACATTCCAGTGCACCTTACAAGTAAGTGCACTGATGAATCCCCATCCAAAAGATTGTGTAATTCATTTAAAAGCAGGATGTTGAACAGCTGGCAGAGAATTTCAGAGAAGGTGACATGTTAATAAAGACAGACGCTCATATGGCATTCAATAAACAAAAAAGATATCAGTTCTGTACTTGACTGGCAACTAATCAACTTTAGAAAAAGATTTCCCTTCTTTCCCTGCAAATGCAGGGGTTTATTTTGTGGATTACTTCCTTTTCCTGTTGTTAAAAATTCAGAGCACATATACTAAGTATACTGCAATTCCCAGGATACAATTGACATCCACTTCAATGAGATGATAGAGAAAATACCCTATACTTTTTTTTTCTTTAAGGGTTTCTGAACATTTTTCTGAACAAGTGTCAATACACATGATTATTTAATTTCTTTCTGTCCTCAGGGAAGTGGGTCTATCCATTTAATTCCAAATTCACAGAAATGGAGACTTTCCACATAAACAAGTACAGAAGCGTAAAGGTACCCATGATGTTCAAGTCAGATAAAGTTAATTCAACTTTTGATGAGAACTTAAGATGCACTGTGATAGAGCTACCCTACAAAGGGAAGGCCCACATGCTGATTGCCATCCCAGAAAAGGAGGGAGATTACATTTCACTTGAAGACCATTTGACTACGGAGCTCGTGGAATCCTGGCTTGCAAACATGAAAACCAGGTATTGCTTTGACACCCATTGGCCTTAATGTCTTTTATGTCTATTGCAGCAAAGCAACAAAGCACAACAAGGATTAGCTGGGCTTCCTAACCCTTTTCACATGCTGCTGTCTCTGTGGCATTAGGTATCTACAGAGTAGAGGTCCTTCAGTGGCCTACCCACAGCCCAAGTGGCATGTGAGAGCTTCTACTCTGAGGTGGCAGGGCTGGGGCTCATTTCACTTAGAACTGTCTGTCTCTCTGAGGTTTTAGTCAATCACATCTTTCCAAATTCTTCCTTAGGCCTTCCCTTCTCTCTCCTTAAATTTAGCACTGGCAGGCAAAGCGCACAATAAATCTGTTTATGCAGTATATTTATGAACCCCTTCCTGCCAGTGGAAACTCAGAGTAATGGGTAAATTTGAATATGAAAATGTAAACCCCAATTATTCCTGTGCAATGGGATTCCTGAAGTGACAATTCTTTTCACTGGTCAATAAATCAGTGTAATTAGTTTCAGGGCACTGGTAAGTGCTGGTGGAAGTATTTTATGCAGAGAAGGAAATGATTTCCAGCATCTTTGGCAGTCAACAGGTCAGCGATGGCATTCTGCCAACCTAAATTTCAGCAGAGACTCTTTATTTTGCCCCTTCTTTTTCTGTGTAAAGCTTAATTCCCGAGTAACGTGCATTTCAAGCAGTCAAGTGATCTACTATATAGTCCAAGTTTGCATTGAACTTTTTTTTTTCCAAACAGAAAATTGGATATTTCATTTCCAAAGTTCAAACTAGAGCAAAAATACAAAATGAAGAAATTGCTTCATGCTATTGGAATTAAAAAGCTCTTTACACGTACAGCAGATCTTAGTCATCTCACAGATCAAGGATATGCAGCAGTTTCACAGGTAAGCCTTTTAGAACTATTCGCTATTTGGATTGTAACAGTATATAAATGGCGCAGGCAAGACACCATGTCATACACATGTATAGGGACACTAATAGCAAAGAACCTCATCTGCCAAGTATATGCAATCTGCACACCTTAATCAGTATGGATCCCACTTCAAGTATGAGCCGTGTAGAAGTCAGGGGCAGTTATGTTCCTTATGTGCTCAACACCTTCCAAAGCTACCCCATCTCAGGAGGAAAGCTCTGCCTCACGCAGAATGTAGCGGCAGGGAAGGAGTACAATTAAACAAAAAACTGTGAACAAGAAAGACGTTGCAAATGACAGTCAAATGGCAAAAGCCAGAGCAAGGAAGGAAACCCAAAAAGGGAATCCTTCACACACACTCCAGGAACAGGTATTCTTAACAAATAAAGGACTTTAGAAAGTTCAAAGAGTAAAATCTTAAAAAGGTAACAGTGAGAAGTAAGTCGAAGCATACCTGCTTTTACTTCTGCATACTTTGGCAGAGAAAAGACAGAACCTCACAACAAAGCATCGGCACAACACAGTTGCATTCCAACCCATTCCAATGTTCTATTTCATACACTGAAACTTTTTAAAGAGTTGCAAGGGCAAGCGGGGTGAATGGCCAAGTGGAGAGGAACACAGCCCCATTGAAAATGAGAAGATAACTCGTGCCACTATTTAAGGGACAGCAAAGATGAATTTCAGAAGACTGAGAGAAAACAGAGGCAGAACAAAAGGCAGAAAAGAATGGAAGAGAAAGGACCTGACAACCACACCAATATCAAGAAGGAACAGGTCTATGAGACCAGAGATGACCCATTAAGAAGAAACAGCTAGTCTCTACAGAAGACATCATTTGCTGATGATAGAAAATTAAGAGTCATGGTCAAGAAAGGATACCACACAGAGAAACTGGTGACTTCATGAACTAGAGCGCCCGGAACAAGATGAAATGCAATTACTGCTAAGTGCAAGTTCACACATTAGAGTAGAAGTAACCACATTTCTGCAACAAGCTGGATTTGTTAACAGTTGAGGAAAACAAAACTCAAATGAGATTAATTTGACACAGGATTTAAAACCACAGCTTTATAAACCGAGGTAAGGAATTTATATAATGCAACTGCTTGTGGTTGTATAGAGTTGTATAGCATTGATAACCTAGGACCATAACTCTGGGAGAGACTTCACAGAATCACAGAATGGTTGAGCTTGGAAGGAACCTCTGGAGGTCACCTGGTCCAACCCCCCTGCACAAGTAGGGCCACCTAGAGCCAGTTGCCGAGGGCTGTGTCCAGATGGCTTTTGAATATCTCCAAGGAGGGAGACTTCACAACCTCTCTGGGAAACCTGTGCCAGTGCTCAGTCACCCTCGCAGCAAAAAAGTGTTTCCCGATGTTCAGAGGGAACCTCCTGTGTTTCAGTTTGCACCCACTGCCTCTTGTCCTGCTGCTGGGCACCACTGAAGAGCCTGGCTCCATCCTTCTTGCACCCTCCCCTCCAAGTATTTGTACCCCATCAGAAAGAATCCACCAAAGCTACTGGTGCTGCTGTTTCAAGTCTCCCTACACCAACTCCTTACAGAAGCCCTTGTGATTTGCCAAAACTGTTAATAGGTGGCATGATAAACACTTATACACAAGTTTCAAAAACTCCAGGCCCTGAAATACAGTTTTTCAAAATTGTGCTGACTTATCAAAACAACCTTTCTGGGAAAATGCAACATCCTAAGAATAAATATTTAATGGATAAAATTACACTGATTTTCAGTTTGGTATAAACTAGTTCACTTTTGGGAAATAGAATGGCAATCCGCAGCACTTTTCTGCCTTCTTTTTGATCATATTACTATTCCACACTGATTCTCAGCAGTTAACTCTATTGTGTTATGAAAAAAATCACACTTCAATAGTAGCCGCTAACTGATAGTAGAAGCGGCATGTGCATCAGCTACGAAGTGCCAGAGGAGCACCCTGTCCCTGTGAATCATGATAGCCAGCTTCATTAGTTAAGAACATTTAACAGAGAGCTTGATACTGGTGAAGTCCTTCGACTGCCTTCACAGAAGTCATTCCCAGAAGCAGGAGTTTGGGAGTTGGGAATGAACTAGCCGACTAGGCAATACGGACCCAAATACAGGGGAAGCACTCAGAGGTACCTGCAGGCTGAAAGAACAAAAAGGGAAAAGAATCAGGTGCTGCCAGGCTGCGATTTCAGTGGGAAGGTCCTCAGACCAGTCCAGGATTGTACCTCATTGCTGCACATGTTTACTCAGTGCTACCACATGTACAAATTAGAAATATACGGGGAAAAAACCCAAGGTTGGTGCATTTGCCTAAGCTCTCACAAAATTAGCTGTGCATGACATATCCAGCCAGTCAGTGTTTGTGCCTGATGAAAACACAACTCCCGCTTTTGAGAAACTCTCCCGTGTGTCAAAGAGGAGCACTATACAAATGCAATGGTTGCTTCGTGCTGCCAGCTGCAAGAACAAAATCTCTAAGTGAGGCCTATACACAGAAACGTGGAAAAGGACAATGACACCTGAACTAGTATCCACACCGTACGTAGTGTGGTCACGGCGGCTGTACCAACTCCTCTGCTGCTGAAGTATGGGTCTACCAGTCCAACACACAGAGCTAGATTGCACAGACCAACTCACTTTAATCCTTAATGGAAGCCTACTGCAGCTGAATGCCTTGCACTTTGCAAAACATTCTTCATGCTAATATTTATTTCTGTCACCTATTTTATTTCTACATTGCATTTCAGGTTGTCCAAAAGGCAGTAATTGAAGTGGATGAAGAAGGCACTGAGGCCACAGCAGCTACTGGGTCAGAAATAACTGCGTTCACCGTGCCTCCTCTCATCAAGGTGGACCGACCGTTCCTTTTTATGATTTTTGAAGAAACTTTTAAAACATTACTGTTCATTGGTAGGGTGGTTGATCCAACAGAAATGTGAATAAAGGTAACAGTTTGTATTCTTGGGGTGTGTAAGAGACTTTATTTCTATTTCATTAATTTACATTAGAATAAAAAGACAGTGAAATACGAAAATGTGAAAACCTGTTTTATCTCTCCAGCTAGCAGCAGGTCATCCTACTCTTATTTTATTAATGCCCAAGTGACAAGCTAAATTCACTAAGGCATGAAGTGACAAAAATGCATTTTGCAAAACCTACCATGCAAATTTAAAAATCCCCATGGAACTGAGCTTCCAAATTCAATGTTTTAGTGGTAAGTCAAAGATTCATATGCCAAAATATGCAGGAAGCTAATGCCCAAACACGGGAGCTTGATAGTCCTCAATGTTATCTTTGGTTGCGATGAGACTGAAGAGCCCACTGACCTCAATGTTAGCAGAATATTACCAAAATGTTTCAGAAAAATATTTCCATGATGTAAATACAATTCACCTTATTCAAGTAGTGCAGTGATTTCAACAGAACAGCAAGATCTTTAAAATTCAGTAAATTTTAATAAGCAGCTGAGTCCTACATATAAAGTTTGAAACAACGCAAAAAGCTACTTCTACCTATATATGACAGATTTAAACATTATTCTACTTGCTTATACAGCCTTCACAAAGTAGCTGCCCAAAAGGGGGCAGAAGAGTTTTCAAAATCATTTCAAAATCATAGATGCTTCAAAGGTGCCTATCAGTAAATGCACATAGACAGATGCGTCCACAAGAGAAGACACAAAAGATACACTACAGGGTAAAGCTGGGAAACATCTCTAAAAATCACCTCACTTACCATTAGATGTCTACCCACAGCAACCCAGACACTGGTGTAAGCCGCTCACAAAAGGATTTAGTGGGCAGACCGTGGTATCTGACTGAAGGTGCATCTAACCTAACTCCACATGGCAGTATGAACGTACCCAGCAAGACAGAGAATCACTCCTTCCTGCCTCCGAACGATTAATAGGAGGAATGTTGCTACAGGGAACCACTCGGTTATCACTGTACACTTGACCTCCCGCTGTTATTCTGAGTTACAGGTAAAAGCAATGCTACAAGGGGTTCAAAAAGTGTTGGTGTTGTCCACCAGAAGTAACCAAAAAGTAAGCAGTCCAAAAAAAGTCTGCTGGAATGGAGGTCTGTAGTGTGAGAGACTGATGAAAGTATACACAAGACAGCAGGAGTATTGTACAAGGAAGATACGCAGACCAAAAAATGTCTAAGTAGAGCATTTAAAGATTACATAGCAGGAATTTAATACATTGCAGGGTTATTGAGTGGAGCACATGTTATCAGCATTAACTGGTTAAAAATGACAGACAAATGACAGCCAAGAAGAAACAAATGACAGAGTGTATACAGAACTCATTACATGCTTATTAAGGGGATAAATAGCTTGGATTCAAGTTTCTGAACTTACTGGCTGTTCTGCATTGCTCTAGTAAAGGCATTTGAGGGTCAAACGCAGTTTTGAGTCCTGTCCTGCAGCTGGGTACTGCTGATCTGAGTTTGGTCCCTGACAGAAGTCAGACTGAGAACAGATTGAGCAGTCTCCTGTGGCCCATGGGCAAGCAGCTGGGGCTGGCACGTTTAGTTAGCTGTCCCCGGGGACCTGAGGGTATCTGCTTTCATTAGCGTGACAAAAGCAGGACCTGGGAGGAGCCAGCATAGGGCTTCTGTATATCTGCATCAATATTGCGTGTTAAACATAGTAATACTTGAAAAGTTTTTAAAGAAATCTGTGATTTACAAGATCCTATGCCAGGCTGCAGAACAAACTGAAAACTTGATTGTTTCCACAGAATCCAACAATGTCTGTGACTAAAGACAGAGAACGCCCCTAAATCCAACTGCAGGGTAAGAAGCTTAAGAATTCAGACAATAAACCACTGCTAAATCCAAAGACACATTTTGTACTTCACACAAGACAGCATACATCCAGCATTATT
Source organism: Egretta garzetta (assembly GCF_000687185.1). NCBI lineage: Eukaryota > Metazoa > Chordata > Aves > Pelecaniformes > Ardeidae > Egretta > Egretta garzetta. Next base: position 2,710,767 of record NW_009259984.1, read on the forward strand.
ACTATTTAAAACAAATACCTTCTATAGGTAAATGCTTTTCTTTATTTTAATTATAAAAGATGCCCTGAGAATTTTTTTTTCAAGAACATGCATGTACAGCATTGTCCTAGGTTTTATTTTGAGTAAATCATCATTCATATTTTTACATTATAAAAAGTAACCACACACGCATATGCATTCACAGATCAGATCATCTTTATCATACACCAATAAATTTTAAAAACCACATATTTCTGATATCAATATATTTATGCTGCTTCCATTTTGAAATAGAGAAGCTGACAATAGCTTCATAGGCTCTCTCTCGAGTATTGGCATAAGTAGAACTTTTTAAAATAGAATCGCATGTTTTTCCACAGACAAATTTTGATAGAAACATTAGCATTAATACAAACAAATGCAGATGACACCACTAAAGCATGATAGCTTGCAATAGCAGCTGATTAAAAACTAGATTCATCATTATAAATTATTCCAGTGAAAATACAATCTGAAATACTAAAAATTAAAACAAGTATTTATACAACAGAACCTTTTTATATCATCTGGACACATGTGCTTTTAGATTGCTTTGAAACTTACACAGGATTTTTACAAACTTTACTTAGTACTTGTAAAAACATTACCTCCAAATTCACAGCACAATGCTACTGAAGTTTATGTTTTTTATAGATTGATCAATGGTTCTGGACTTTGGTCTTAAATTAGGTTTGAAGGTTCTTTAAAATGTGGGATTACTTTTTCATATTCATGTAACAATTCCTTCTCTTTCTTGCATACAACATGGGTGCTAAGAATTGCTAAAATTGTAAATGAGCCAATTAAGTAATGGATATGTGCATTCTAAATCCAAGAATTTGAACTACAAAGGCATAATTGAAGAAAACAAAATCCTCTCTTTAGCTGCAGCAGTTAAGAGCACATAGCTGAAGTTATATTTCATAACATTTCACTACAACGTTAGAATTCTGCAACCATTACATTACTTATCAGAACATATTTTACAGCTTGGGATTTTATTTAAAAGATAAAAAGTTTTAACATTGCAAGATGCATTTTATTCATTCCAGGCATTAGAGAGTCCCATCTGCTGCTTCCACCTCATCGCACCAGAACGTTGCTTCCACCAGTCTCTGGTTCCCTTCCTTTTCTGTCAGAAGATCTAAGAGTTTGATTTTCTGTTTTTTCTTCATATAAAAGAAGAAACACACATAATAGGTTGTTGCTATGTTGTTAAATAATATCATAAACTGCTATTGCATGCAACTTTTTAATATAACTCTTAGCTGCTGTACCTTAAGAATCACTAGCTGCCCTACTGCACCCACTGAAAAAGCCAAATGGACACATTCTGAGGGCATTCTTCACAAGAAGGGTGTATTTCTCTATTAAGTTTTCTACAGAAGCTCATGTAGAGATCCCTCTAAGCAAGACGGTAAAGGTAGTACAAGCAGTCTACTCACGGCTACAAATAATGCCAGAGGTCTCCAGCTTAAGCCACGATAATATCTAAAAATCGCTCTTTTTAAAATTGCTGATGGAATCTTTCATGATAATACATCAGCGTTAGGATACCTACTAGCTTCTCTTAGAAATGGCACCTAAATCACATGCTAGTCCACTGGACCTCAGAACTCTTACCAGCTTAAATGGCAAAAGGAAAACACGCTTAGAACCTGTAAGCAACCACCCAAAGTGTAGCAGATCAGTGGCAGAGCTACTTCATCGTGTTCAACTTCCTAAGCAATTATATGACTGGATGAAAGATGCTACTTTAAGATACTTATGCACATAATTGTTACAACATGGTCACACACCGATGTGGATGTCTTAAAGGTCAGATGTGGACATCTTACAAAATACTGGTATCAATTTATTATTAAGAAATATATTCCTATGCGACAATAAATCTACTCCCACTTTTTACAGGATGGAAAACCTGTACCCTTCATTCTTGAACCAGGTTTTAATTGAAAGTGAAATAAAACCAGGCACTATCTGTATGTCTATAGGTAAGATGCAAAATTCTTAAATACTGTTTATAAAGCTGGATATTTTTATTTAAGAAAGTTCTGGAAAATAGTTTTAGCCAATTGCATATTGAAATCAGTCATATTACAGCAATGTAAACTCAAGCAAAACAGCAATTCTCACCCTAAAAGAAAATACCTTAATCTCATAAAAACGGAAAAGAAGATAATAAAGCTACATAGCACAATAATACAAGATCAGACTACTTGATGGAGCACGGTGTTTATGAATCACATCACTTTCTGCACTACGATGATTCATGATCTAACTGGGTAACTCTTCAACAGAAAATCAGAAAAGCACGTTTGCTCTACAGATTGACTTAAGTAATGTCTCTTGTGGGATGAAATACTCAACCAGTGCTCTGTGATTCTTTCCTATTCCATAAGGCGCTTAAAATCAGGTACTCCTCTCTTTTGTGATTCCACCATTAAGTTATACGGGTGCACCTTCAGCATAATTCTTGCATTTTCTCTTGTCTGAGTATTACCCAAGGTCTAGCAAATGACACCAAAGCTAATGGTCATTTTGTTGTCACCTGCTTGTGAGCACTGGATCAGGATTTACTGAGATTTCCTTTCTCTTGCATCTACATTATTTTTAAAAAGAGGGAATATTTTAATATGCATAAATATCTCTGAAATGGGACAAACAAAATCTTTGAACTCATTAGTATGGTAAATAAAAATCTCAGTTCTGCACCAAAGTAACTTTGGGTTTTGAAAAGTTCCTGGAACAACATGTGTGTACAAAATCAGAAATTCTTCATCCCTGCAAACTGCAGTATATTGTCTAAAGTGAACATTTGCCAATATTCAGTAGAGCAGTTTTATGGAAAAGATTACGCTTAAGCAACCAAATAATATTTTGTCCAAACATACAGCACTTTGAACTAAGAATCATTAATTATATCTGTGGATATTTTAATTATTAAACAATCTATTACTGCCCAATCTTCCATCTGTCATAAACACACATAATTACTTAGAAAAAGAAACATATTAGAAGTTACCTTTCTCATGCTGCACAGCCAATAAAATAAAAGCTAGGACTTGCCAGAATTAAGATGGTCAGTGCAATATTTAACCCGCATATATGTGAATGTACACAATGATATAGTCTAAATATATACTCAATTATTATTTTCTCACAACTTTCCTGCCTTACTGAGTGCATAGGTGGTGACACTCATTCATAGGCATCTATTCAATTGCAACTCTCATTGTACAATTTTCAAACTCTTCTCTCAGCATCATTTCTGTCAACTGCTTACATATTTGGATATTAAATTTTTCCATCATCAAGGTCAGAAAATAATGTTTCCGTGGAACTGACTTTTATTTTTGCGTTTTAATATGTGTATATTTAGCACCAGGACTGACTTCCTGACCAAAAGAAAGATAAAAGAGGTACACCTAAACATACCTGTGGTCAACAAGGTTATGTGGATGAACATGTTTACCACCAACCATCCCCATATCTGTATCTCTTAATATCTCCTTATAGAGCTGCTCCATTTTTTTTATGAAAACAATTAAGTATTAGGCTAGATTACAATAGAGGAATTGAATCTACAGTGCAGCAGATATTATACCAACTTGAGAGATGTGTTTTCCCATAAGAGCACAGAACATTAAAACTCTTAGAGGTAAATGTAGGTCAACCTATGCCTGCTCTTCTTTCTCCAAGAATGTTTTTCTTCCCCTAATACACCCTCTTGGCTTCTGACACTATGCAGTTTAGGGACTTTCTGAACCAGACACAGCATCCAGATCATTGTGTTTGATCAGATACCTGCTTTCAAATAGTCTGCTGTTAAGGTATTCACCTGGGAACGGTACATTGAGACTTGAAGCTGAATCTCTTACATTCCACTTTCCTGCCTGAAGACAAAGGTACAAACTGCTGTGTGGGTCTTTTTCTGTCCCTTTGTATTCAAACAAAAGATATCAGTTTTATTTTAAGTGACAGATAGAAAAACCTCTGAAATTTGGAAAAGTTTTATGTGATGTAAAAAATATGTCTAACTAATTTTTGCATCTAACTGCTTCATGAATATTATTAATACATTTATCCTCCCCCAAATCCTTGTGAGATGGATGAGTAATTGGAATTTCTACAATGGTTCCTAAAAAAAATTTACAACATTTGAAATAATTTATTGGTTTTAAAGAGAGCAAACAGAGGCAGGCAGTGATTAGGGTGAAAGCACATGGGTTTTTGAGCACACCTAAATTTTGAAAGTATGTAGCACTGTATGTCATTTTATGTACTCAAGATACATGTCCCATTTACTTTATAGTTAGCTGAAAATGTCGGCACAGCTACTAATCTAACTGCTGAGTTTGAAATCATGCACTTTGAAATAAGTGACCACCTAATGATCACCTGTAAAAAGTCTGAAGTAAGTACTGTGGGTAATATTTAAGAGAAGGCATTAGACTCTAGCAAAGACAGGGATAGAGTGCAATTTGACTTGGCATCTAAGGTACTTATGGTGCTGTGAAACCACTGACTCAACACAGTTCACCTTCATTCACTGATCTTCCAACCTTTTCTACAAAGAAAACACAGTTTTAAAAACAATAGGTTGTTATGCAAGTTTGATTTCATTCTGTAACAAATTTATCTTGTTCAGCAAAGGTGGTAGAATGCCAACAGAAAAAAAGCCTATGTGATCACACAGCAAGAGGCTGTATCATAACATAATGTGTACAAGTAGCTGAATGCAAGCTATTCAGAGAACATTTTTTTTACATTGGTTAAACTTTTGAGTGCTTTATTTTACAATTTAGGAATTTTATTAAGTTATATCTGTGAGTAAAGTTGGGGGGGGTGGTTTTTTTTGTTTGTTTTTTAAAGGAACCTGAAAATATGAGTTCATACAGATCCTTAAGTCACCAGAAAGGACCACTCGAGAGATCACTATCACTATTGTCTCCTCTTTATACCTGGCAAACCAGTGTAAGGTGTTTCCTCTTTCCTGTCTGGTGCAGGCTCCATCTTTGACTAGCAAGTCATAGCCTCACATTCTGAACTCTCCTTTCATGCTTGGTCTCTCATTCCTATTCAGACCCCCAAACCCCAGCTTGCATTTCCCCATTCTTTTCAGCTTCTAGTTCTAGTTTCTGTTACACTTAAGTCTACTTTTCCAAACAACCTCCTTATCTTGCTATAGCTGGCTCCTTTCCTTTCTCCATTCTGCCTTCACTAAGAGAGCAAATCTCTGATAGCAAAGAAAAATCTCAGTTTGAGCACCCAAAATTACAGCCAGTCCAATGATAGTAATTTAGAACTACAAGTTGTAACGTTAAAGGAATCCGCAGGCAATTAGCTGCTAGAGTCTACAGATATTTGACTGAGTAAGTACGTATCACAGTGATTTTCTAAGACTGTTATACTTTTACCACAGGAGCAAACAAATTCATCTTTGATTTTGTTCTTGCAAAATGTTGAACAGTTTAGGCTGATGTTTAAAGAAAATCAGCCTGAGGGAGATGCGTAGCATTGAAGTTTTCTTTATCTAAATGGTTACGGTAAGGCAAAGAAGACAGTCTTACTAACAAATAGCAATACCAGTTCATCATACCTCTCAGAATTCATCATTAAATTGTTACATAATAATATATAAACATATATAAGCACACAAAAAGAAGGAAAAGGAAAAATTAAATCATCTAACTACATGCATTCTATTTCTCCAACTACAGGAAGCTAAATCACTGTGACTGTAGTTATTATATATCAAATGCACTAACCCGTTGTCCCATTCCATCCTCCCCATAATGTACCGTCTGAATGCCAATACATGCAGGAGAAACCATGTGAAAGACTAAAGGGGAATGCAATCTTAAAAACACTTGTAATGGCACACATCAAATTTCTACCCTGCTATTTCAGTATTTCAAAATCTGGGCGCAGAAGTATCATAAATATAGGCTTAATTTTACATGGTTCTTTTGAGTTCCCTTTGAAAATGTTACCCATAAGCTTGATTTAACTTCTTGTCAACCACTTACTTACATGCTCATCTTTCGGGACTGACCCTCCTTATTTCCATTGGTTTTTTGGTCAGCTGAGTTAAATAAGTTACGAGAAGAACTGGAAGGGAAGGCGGCGTTCCCACTATTACCAGTAGAATGAGTCCGGAATGAATCATCTGAAATAAAGAGTTGCAGTTTAGACAAAGAATTTTGACTGAAAAAAATACACAAAGAATAAACAGAATGAGCTGTTTTTCCTGTGGCACTAGTGGCATATTTACTAGGGCAATAATCCAAAAGTTTAACTTTCTGTAAGGGAATGGTTTAACTTAACATTTCTTTAAATATATTTATGAAAAATTGCTAAGTAAAAGTAATTATAAGACACATTTTGGAAGAGAATATTAATACATTTAATATATGAAAATAGTGGGATTTAATCGGCCAATCTTTAGCTGCTTAAAATTTAGCTGTTTTATCTAAGCTAATTGTCTAGTGTCATTGTCAGGGAATGGAAAAAGACAGGAAGGAATTAATCTTATTCTCATATTTAAGTACCCAAACTCTTCAATAGCAAATGGAGAGACGGACATTTCCCAGTGGCAGTTTCTCTCCCCTAATTCAGTAGAAGTCACACATAATATTTCTTTCCTCACACAAAATGGGTGGAGCCAAATGGCAAAACCAACCTTTTTATGGCATCCAAAACGCCAATCAAGAAATGCCAAACTCATTTTACTTTTGCTACTTTTAAATGTAACTTTAAATGAATGCGTAAGAAAAAAAAAATAATAGACTACCTAGACCAGCACTTAAGCGCTCAAATACATTGGATATCTATTACTCTACATTCTTTAGGATGTCTTACAGTATGCCTGTTTAATGGGGCGCACATATTCAGCACCCACACAAAAAACCAATGCAAAATATAACAACCTACTTACCGCTAAAGGATAACAAACAACTCTTTCCCATTCCTGATACTGAAGATGTGTATCCTGTAGCAGAGCTTTTACTTAAAAAAACAAACAAAACAAAACCAAATTGCTTATTACAGAAAAGTGTTCTTCTCAGTTGTATCATCCTGCTGGTTTTGAGTTTATATGAAAAAAATTAAATAAGAAAGCTATGCTGAAATTTCTTTAAGAAACATATAAATTTAGATTTAGCAGTTCATATTGAAAAACATTTGGTAGTATGTGGTAAAAGGTGACACACATTAACTGAAGAAGTATTCATAAGAATTCAGAATGCCTTAAAATGGTATTTCTTCCCTCAGTTCAAAACTGCATACCTTAATCAATTAAACAGAAAGCTGGAAATTTAGGTCACAGTTCAGTGACCACATCACTACTTTCATACATTCATGTGCATATAATTTCATAACAGTTGTCTATTAGGTAAAGAGTTGCCTATGAGGTAAGCAATGAAGATAATAAAGATACTTAGGACACTTGTCTATGTTGCTGTATTTTGGATGCAGTGCTTGAGTACTGAAAGACTGGCTTCGAACCAACTTGGATTTCTTGTCATCTTTGCCTAAAATTAGAAGTAGCAAAAATTTTTAACATGGATTCATTGCATTTCCTCAGTAACTAAGAACACTTTTTAATATAATTTTCTGTCAACCTATGCTAGCAGAAGGAAATAATTTAAATACTTCAATAACAATAAAACTTATGTCACCTATTTATATACTAAAGAATAAAACAAAACTAAAAACTATAGAAAACACATTGAGTTCTAGGAGTGAAATCTTTTCCTATGTGCAGTATGTGAAACTCTGGCCCACAAATGCCAACAGCAGCTTTGCTGGGTTTTAACCTGCTGATGTGAGATCAAAGCATTCTAGAAGAGTTTTTAAGGAGTTCTTACCTGCTGATGTACCAGAAGAGCTTCCAGGAACAGAGAGAGTGATACTTTTTGCCAACACTGATGATGTCTTACTGTCTCTACCTAAAAAAAAGTCTAGTATAAATACTCCTCTCTTGAAGCTTACCTTTATATAAAGTAAGAGGACATATCATAGTCCTGGGGTAAACAGTAATAATATCTAATCCAGTGCTACTAACACTTCACAAATACCACAGACAAGTAGTTACATTACATCCCAAAATAAAAATACCAGAGAACTAGAAGTCTCATGTATTTTATTAGTAAAGCAAAAGTCTTCCTTCTAATATAATGAGGCCAATTTTCATAAATATCTTTAGAAATATTAAAAAAAAATTATTGCCACTTCCTGAAAATCTGCTGTTTACTGAATAGAGTCTCTTTTCTGCTCCCTTCTCTTCTACTGTTGTAGAAGAGTAATGGATGCACAAACAATACGTACACAAATAAACAAACTTACGCTTCTTTTCAAACATTTTATCATTAATATTTGTAGATCTTCCTTCATTTTGTTGCTTCTCTTTTTCTAATTGTTCCTAAGGAAAAAAAAATGAATAATTTTCTTTGGTATTACTCAGAAATAAATAAACAAATTGTGTTTCAATCACCATAATAACAGTTAATTTCTACTTTCTCCTGCTGTTTGTACAACCCTTAGTGAATATCCAGAGAACCAATTAAATAGTACAGAATGAAATCAGGGTACATATCCTATATTAAAATCACACCAAAAAAATATTTACTTTAATTATGAAGGAACCTCAGAGTTGAAGTTCACATTTATAACTTATTAAAATTATGCCTGGCCTTTTTTTTTTCTTAGTTAAAAAGATAAAGAAATTGGCAGCTGACAATGTACATTTTTTGTGCTACACAGATAGTCAAACTAGCAATATTTTTAGTTCAAACAGACAATTCAATGAAAATATTTTTCTCAAATGGTAAGGTGTGTCACATATACTCAAACTTTTTAAAGGTCTAAAATTAGCATCTGCAGTTGATAAGCCTTAATGCAAAACAAATCAAAGTACTGCAATTCTTCAAGTTTAAGGAATTTATTTGCTTTTCTGTAATATTAGCTAAGCTTAGAATACCTTTTGAGAGCACATCCATAATCAGAAGACAGTGTTAGCACGGCTACATGAATAATTTCAAAAGCCAATACTTGCTTCAGGATTCTTGGTGAATAGATATCACTCCAACTCTAAAAAGCTATTGAAGATTAGCTTATTTTCTGTACTATGTTCATGATAAAAAGTGTCAAGTGAACCATAATTGTTCTACGCTATTTTGTCATTCCACTCTAATTACTACCCAAGTTAAAAAAAGAAAAAAAGGTAATTAATTCAGGTCAAGGTTGCCAGAATATAGTTTCTACTAAGTCAATTACTAAAATTAAGGAAACTTATTAACATATTCTGTATTAAAACCTGTAGCAGTCAGATACATTTAACTTGGTTCAGTGGCTCTTCATCTATTTGGGACTGCAACATGTCACAATTTACTGTGTACATCTCCAGTTCCTCAAAAGCAGGCCTCTCACAGACAATGCTTAATGAGACCTTTGTGATACAGACGGTATGCCCATATCAATGCGTTATAGCATACAAATACAGGTGCTCTTCCAAAGTCTAGCTGTAGAAAGAGGGTAAAAATTAATGTTATCATACAGTACATGATAACACAGAGCGCACTGGAAGCTATTTTACCACAGCCCCAAATGCTTTCACGATAAAAACATTAATTATATCCAGCTAAAAACTGCTAAACCTAAGTCCAAGTCTTTAACTATCTGTATGCAGGTCCTGAGAACAAAGCTTGAACCCTTGGCTCAAGCTAGTGGGAGGTGGCAGGAAGTCCATGAGACAGGTATCATGAACTGAGAAAATCAACTGCCCGAGATAGCAGTACCTGCAGGTACCTATTGACATCAAAGTGGGCCACAAACAGGCTCTGCAGCAATCCCAAAGAGGAAAAAGTGACATTTTTTGGACAGTCTTGCACCTGTTCTAGATACCTACACAGGAGTTCAATTCCTACAAGTCAGAGGAACTGTGCTAATGAAATTTGGCCTCTTCTAAGTCCTATCAGCTTCTCAGCTTCTCCCAGCCCAGGCAGCAGAATGGAGGACTGCAGTAATCTAATCTAGGCTTTGTGAAGATCATAGAATCATTTGGTTGGAAAAGACCTTTAAGTTCATCAAGTCCAACCGTACCTGTGCACTACTAAACCATGTCCCTAAGCACCACATCTACACATCTTTTAAATACCCTCAGGGATGGGGACTCAACCACTTCCCTGGTCAGCCTGTTCAGTGTCTGATAACCCTTTCGGTGAATATATTTTTCCTAATATCCAATCTAAACCTCCCCTCATGCAACTTAAGGCTGTTTCCTCTTGTCCTATTGCTTGTTACTTAGCAGAAGAGAAGGACCCCCACCTCACTACAACCTCCTTTCAGGTAGTTGTGAAGGGAGATAAGGTCTCCCCCCTCAGCCTCCTCTTCTCCAGGCTAAACAGCCTCAGTTCCCTCAGCTGCTCCTCATCAGACTTGGGCTCCGACCCCATACCAGCTTCATTGCCCTTCTCTGGACAAGCTCCAGTACCTCCATGTCCTCCTTGTAGTGAGGGTCCCAAAACAGAACACAGTATTCGAGGTGCAGCCTCACCAGTGCCAAGTACAGGGGGACAATCACTTCCCTGTTCCTGCTGGCCATGCTATGATGATGGTCACATTAAGAATGCAGTATACTATGTGGCAAAGTGCCTGTTGCAGCTTTTGCTTACAGCCATGACTGAAGATAAATAGTCTTATAAGTTGGAAAAGCATTCTGCAGACTTCTCTTCCAAATTCTAAGCAACTTGTAGCTCCTTTTGCTCTATACAACATGGACAAAGTCTGCCTCCTGCCATGCTGCAGATGTCAGTGGCCTGCCTTTCTTTTTCTCTGGCTAACGGGAAAGCTTGTAACACACAGAGCCTCCTTTGGCTTCCTTGGCACAAAAGAAGTTATAACATTGATTTCTTTTTTTCCTATGGAAGCTGTATGTGAATTCTGAAGTGTTTCATTAATCAATTTATTATGTTATACAGGCCTGACAAATCACTAAGCTCCGTCAAAAAGATTTCATAAATGTGTACCAAAGGGCTTGGGATTTTAGAACTACAGAGGCATCAAGCATGAGCATTTTTCAAGAAATTCGTTTGCCTTTCTAATTGATACAGCAAAATTTAGGTAGCAAAGAAAAGGAAGTTATATGGTACTTTGAAGAACTTAAACCTACTGTGAAGTGTAAAAAGAAACAACACACAGATTATGAACCTACCAGGTCTCTCCATAGTATGCACTTCCCCTACCTTAAAGTTATTGTCTCATTAATATTTAGCTACAAATTATTAAAAAAGGACAGATTGTACTCATAAAATATACCATTTCCAAAAGGAGATGTTCTTGTCTCTCTTTTTCTTGATCCAATAAATCATTTTCGTAAAATCTTTTCTGAAACTTCAAAATAAAATCAATAAAAATAAAAAATCACTACATGAAAATGGGAATTAAAAGTACTTGGTAAGTATTAAAGCTAGTAAGTACTTACAGCATCTACAGAGATCTCCATTCTGTCCAGTTCTAGCACTGTCTATAAAGAAAATCAAAACATTATTTACCCTTACTCAACAGTATGACACACTTTTAACTAAAAAAATGTCCAGATAAGAAGCTTAAAATAGTGGTATTCAACTTAAACATGCCTTTTCTTCCTAAACACTTGAAGCCTATGTTTGTATTTTTGTGCTACAAATGCACTTAAAAACCGTCGGAGAGTATTCTCAGAGCCCTGCTGAGACTCACAGTGAAGGACTAACAGACAATCTATATGCAACTCAAAATACACTTGAGGAAAGCACAGTGAATGGATGGAGAATGGACCTAGGAACCAAGACTCAAAAAACAACTCAGGAATCTGAGTAAGCCAGGATGCTCCAGGCAGGTGTTCATCCAATCTCTCCTGCAGACTGGCTCTATAAGGAAGCCACCTACTTCAGCTACTTCACTTTATGGCTTCTTTGAGGCTAAGCATGGGCAGCTCTTAAAGATGTACTTTTTCATGAATCTTCACATTAAAAAGACATTTTTAATATTTCAAAATCCTGCAAATCCTTTAGCTGTATATTTTAAAATAAATAGATTAACAAGATATCTCTACGCCAAACACTTGATAATTTTTACTAGGGTCAACCTTTAATCCTATCTTTAGTCATTTTTTCACAATGGTCATCAAACCAAAATTCTGAATCCCAGTCACTAAAAAATAACTGCAATATAAGTAATCAAGGAAACACCAACTCTCTTAAATTTGACAGAATGGACTACACTATATCCTCTCTTAATTGTTCAAAATTACATAACAGACAATAGAATTCTTTAGTCTCCTGTTCTTACATTAAGAGAAGCAACAGAAAGCTTAACTTTGATCATCTTAACTTTTAATCATAACTCCAAGACAAAATGCTGCTGGAAAAGAAAAATGCTTACTCTTTTTACAATAGTCAGGACATCTTTGTCTTTCTCTTGACACAAAAGTTTCCTTATACATAATTCCAGCTGCTGAAGTAGATGTTTATCAGTGGGAATCTTCAGAGTAGATTTAACTTTTGGCAACAAATAGCATAGCTTCATTCTACAAAAAGAAAGTAATTATTCACCTTTTGATGCAGATGTTAAATAAAAATTACTAATTTTTGTATTGCATGCTAGCATTTAACATAAAATAATTAAGTTAGCAGGTCTTATTTTTCAGAAATGATTGTTGCAAGGACAAGGCAATGGAAAGGATGGAGAAGATCATCTTGATTGCCATCACACGGCACGTACAGGACAACCAGGTGATCAGGCCCAGTCAGCATGGGTTTATTAAGAAAGGCAGGTCCTGCTTGACCAACTTGATCTCCTTCTATGACAAGGTGACCCATTTAGTGGATGAGGGAAAGGCTGTGGATGTTGTCTACCTGGACTTTAGTAAAGCCTTTGATACCATTTCCTGCAGCATTCTCCTGGAGAAACTGGCTGATCATGGCTTGGATGGGTATACTCTTCACTGGGTAAAAAAATGGCTGGATGGCCGCGCCCAAACAGTTGTGGTGAATGGAGTTAAATCCAGTTGGTGGCTGGCCACAAGTGGTGTTCCCGAGGAATCAGTGTCGGGATCAGTGTTTAATAGCTTTACCAATGATCTGGATGAGGGTATTGAGTGTACCTTCGGTAAGTTTGCTGACAACACCAAGCTGGGTGGGAGTGTTGATCTGCTTGAGGGTAGGGATGCTCTACAGAGGGATCTGGACAGGCTGGATCAATGGGCCAAGGGCAACTGTATGAGGTTCAAAAAGGCCAAGTGCCAGGTTGCCACTGGTGAGGCTGCACCTCGAATAATGTGAAGCTGGTGAGGGGTCTGGAGCACAGGTCTTATGAGGAGTGGTTGGAGGGAACTGGGGTTGTTTAGCCTGGAGACCAGGCTGAGGGGAGACCTTATCGCCCTCTACAGCTACCTGAAAGGAGTCTGTAGCGAGGTGGCTGTTGGTCTCTTCTGCCAAGTAAGCAATAGGACAAGAGGAAATGGCCTCAAGTTGCACAAGGGGAGGTTTAGACTGGATATTAGGAATAATGTATTCACCAAAAGGGTTGTCAAGCATTGGAATGGGCTGCCCAGGGAAGGGGTTGAGTCGCCACCCCTGAGGGTATTTAAAAGATGTGTAGATGTGGTGTTTAGTGATATTGTTTAGAGGTGGACTTGGCAGTGTTAGTTAGGTTAACAGTTGGACTTGATGATATTAAATGTCTCTTCCAACCTAAGTGAGTCTATGATAATTTGCCTTGATTGCTAGATACTGTTTCTAAACTAGTTATATAAAAAATGTGTCCATTGCTTTTTATATCATTAAAACCAAAATGCTCTGCAGATTAAATAAAAAATATTTCATACATTTAAGAAAATAAAAATCACTGCATTTGGCCAGGCTGTAATAGCATATAATAGTGAAAAGTTTTAATCTATAGGAATAGATAAAAAAAACTCAATTAAATATATGGTAATATTCTCCACTGTTCTCAGAGTCCACTGGCTTGTGATCAGAGACAATCCTGTGCCAGAAATGGTAACTTTGGGATAAATAACACTCAAAAAAATTTTCTTATACAAATTGATCTTACTGGTTTTAGATCTTCAATAAGACATTTTAACCTTCACAATTTACTACTACAAAGTGTTGTAACAGTCTGTAGAAAGCTAGAATAACATATCCCTAAGTTTGTTTTAAAATCATGAGTTAACAATAATGTCTGACTTCTAAACTTCAGTCCACCACAGACAGTGCACTCCTTCTGTAAAAAGTGTTAGGGAACAATCCAGAAAATAATTATGACAAAATTAATATTAATGTCAGTTAAGAGATTGCAAGTAATTTCAAGTTTCCATTAATTTTTAATATTGTATCAATAGAGCTTTTAATTAAAGTGTTTGTTAATTAAACTGCTTCAGATTATGTATAAATTTAGATTATTGTTTTAATATAATTCTCTTAACTTAAGGACATGAGACATGAATGTTAACCCTGATGCACAAAATGGCTGGTTTTAGGTTTAGGATCCTGTTGAATTGAGATGTGGTAGTTATACTAAACACAAAGTTTATTTAAACAATTTCACTTGATAATAAACTGTTCTTAGTGAAGCTTACTGAATGCACACATGTACGTGCAAATTATGCTTATGTAAGTCTCTATGCAGCATTAGTATTAGATGTTCAGACAAGTTAATGATGACAACATGAATTACACACATCAGAAATAAGATTAAAAGCATAAAATCACACAAAATACATGACTAAAAAAAAGGAACTATTTTTTTACTGGTGATAACTACCTGTCTGTTTCATGAAGTCCCTATCTGTTTAATGAAGAAAAAAAATTACTACAAAAATAACGGAAAAAACACTCTATAAAAATGAGTAACATACCAAATTCTCTTATATTTTCCTATTCCTTTTCAATTTACTTTAACAATGAAGTAGAAAACTTTTACATAAGCTAAAACCTATGCTAACTTGTTAAGCTCAGACCGCTGGAAGAATTGCTTGTTTTACTTTACATACCGTGACGTTGAAATGGATGGAAATGAATGGAGACTGTGAAGTTGCATTTTTCTCTCTCTACACCCATGAAACAGCGTATTACTTTCTTCTCATCTATTGCTGGCTCCTCTGCCTCAGTGTTTCTTTCTCATTCCCAAAACCTGACACTTTCAATCAGTCCCCCAAACATTCAGACTGACCTGATTCTGTGGTTTTCTAATATTATTCCCATAGTGCCCCACACCTTTAATACTGGTCACTGTGAATGCTCTGTAGCTTTTTATGCAAGTCCCATTATTTAAGCAAGACATAAAACCTGTATCAATATTTCTTAACGTATTATTTAACATACTACTTTTTCCTGTACACTGCTACCCATTCTTCTTACAGTACCTCACATTTGCCACTGGATCATGTGTAAGTTCAAGCACAGGTAGAAAGAAGTATTTACAGAAGAATGATTTTGAAAACAGTTCCATAATGAATTCACAAGTATCTAAAAACCGAAGTCTGTTCCAATAACTTTTTCCTTGGCCCAGTTCTGAAAAATAACAATCCACAGATAGTATCTATTAAATTTTCAATGTCAGCTAGAAAACATCTCAAACGTTAACCTTTGACCCAAAGATGATCATCACACACATCACAAGGCACCTTCTCAGCCTACCTCAATTCTTTCTTTCAGTGAAAGCCTGAATTCAATGACCATTTCTGTCAGTGAGCATTTTTTACAGAAATTCAACCTGTCCCTTTAACCATTTGAAAAAGCAAAAATAATAAGCAAACTAGCTACTGTGTTGAACAAAGCCCTGTATGCCATTCAAACTGTGGCACAAGTGGAGCAAAATTACTGTGTAAACATTAAGGATTGCTAATGGGAAATACTCAATCTTCATAACTTCTCTTTAAAACGCACAGCATAGACCAGAAAGTCAACTAAGGTGACTAATTCATTCATAAAATAATTTCTGAGAAGATTTATTCAGCACTTATGCTGAAGCCTCTAGACAATTTTACTTCTATAGAGGAACTCTGCTTTGTATATTGCAGCACCTGCAGCTAAGCAATTTTGCATTCAAGAAGTAGGGTTGGAGGGGTCTTGGCATATTATCAATTTCCCATATTGCCTCTTTCCCAATTCCTTTGCATAAGCTTCAGATATATTCCTTGCATATGCACAATACATTTTGCCTGGTGATAATGTGAGCAACTGAATGCCTTCTAAGTGCAATCCTACCAATGACAGCAGGAAGATACACTGAATAAATATAACCATAAATAGATCTTCAGGCAAAACTAACTTGCATCTTTAAGTAATCAAGGAAAAATTTTCTTACGTTCAATCAGTTTCTGAATAACCTCATGCCTCTGTTCTTGCTTGCGATTATAACGTAAATAAACACAGAGAGTTCGAGCAGCTGCTTTTTGGACTGGCAGGACATTCTTGAAAGAAACAAAGGTAACACAATTAAACATGCCTGAAGGAATATGACTAAAAATGTATAAAAAATTCTAGAAGTAGAAAAAATAGCTAAAAATTAGCCTAGCTTGATAAATTCTGGAATGAAAGCAATGAAGCTTGGGGGAAGTTCAGACTGGTCATTAGGAAAAGGTTCTTCAGTGAGAGAGTGGTCGTTCAGTGGAACAGGCTCCCCAAGGAAGTGGTCACAGCACCAAGCCTGCGAGAGTTCAAGGAGCGTCTGGACAACACTCTTAGTCATATGGCTAAGTGTTAGGTAGTCCTGCAAGGAGCAGGGAATTTGACTTGATGATCTTTATGGGTCCCTTTCAACTTGAGATATTCTATGATTCTACAATTCTGTGACATTTTTAAATAATTGGCATAATGTAACGGAGAATAATGAAGTTTGGCCAATTAATGAGACACCTACATCTTTATCCCTTCTGCCTATCTTGCTTATTCAACTATTTCATAAATGCCTTGAAGTATTCCATGTTTGGAAGGTACCTTCTATATTGTGGGTGTTAGAAAAGTTACATCACTTTCTTTTACAACAGACAGTTTTACTCGTGAATTAATTCAATAAAATTTCAGATCAGTAGCTCTAAATGATCATTCACTTTCAAAATTAAGTGTTCTTTCATAAAGAATGGAACACAATGAAATGTAATCTATGGAATCGGGAAAAAAAAAGGCATATCTCAGTAGTAGTTTTGATTTACCTAGAAACAAACTGATAATGAGCTAAAGAAAAGGAAAGAAGTCTTGGGCGGGAGGAAAAACATGACAATCTGCCAATCTAAATTTTGCTCTGAGACCTGGGGGCTAGTTCTCAGAGCAATTTCTCAGTCTTATATGAATAAACCACAGCCTGATATACCATTCAATGCTAAATAGTACTTTAAGGTTAATATAATATATAAAGTGCAACACATAGCAAACATCTAGTGCTAATTGTTCTAAATACAGTAAACAAATGAAAAACAATAGGAAAATGACAGACAGGCTCACATTTGTCAAAATGATTGTCAACATTCTGTGAAGAAAACGGTAATAAATCTGATCACTTGATATGATATGAGGGAGACATGCATATTTTTGTAGTAACTTCTCATGAGTTCTCCACTTTAAAGAAGTTGCTGCTCTCTGTTCTGCTGTTGTTAATGCAGGAATCAAGTCAGGAATAGACAATAACTAGAAATAAGAATATAAACATTAAAGTAATTTTACATCTTATTAGCTGTACGTCATGCTTAAAAAGCACATCATAACAATGTAAGAAGGGAAGAGATTTTGAGGCGTCAATTAATTCCTTTCCTTAGACAGGATCGGCTACACTGTGGCCATTTCCAGTAGACATTAGTCAAATTTGATCTTAAAAAAATTTAATGATCGGGATTAAACAATCATCTCCCCTAAGTAGTAAATTCGTCTTAACTAGTCAAAAAGCTATTCCATTACCTAACTAAACACACTTTCATTTCCAACCCCTCCTCCTGACAAAGAAAAACTAATCACCATTCTCTTTGTAATACCCTTTTACAGATATGAAGAGCCTTACAACAACCCTCCCCAGTCTTCTCTTTAACTAAATAGATGCCACTGTCCTTGGAGCCTCTTAAACTTTGCAGTTATTCTTCTCAGCTCAGCTCCCTAATTACTTTTAGTAGAAATTATACACCTTTCTCAACAGGAGGCAAAGACTATAGTAGCCAAGCTAACATCTCTTTAGCCCTAAGCAAAATGAAAGAGACTGCCACACTTGACATGGCATTTGTAATATGTTATATACACTTACAGCTGTAAACATCTGACAAATTCAACATTTTAAATTACACTCTCAACTTTTGTCCATACAAGAAAATAACTTTATGCAGTTCTTACACTGTTGGAATATTTTAATTTCTTTACACATTTAGGAAGTATGCTCAAAACAGCATCTTGAAACAGGAGATTATGTTCCATTTTACAGGTGAGGAGTCACTGAATAAATCGTCATCCCAGAGCTACATACTATTAAATAACCAAGGTTGGGAGCTGAATACAGATCTCCTAAATCCTGTTTCAGTGCCTTTACCTCAGGAACACAGGCATCCTCCTAGCAGAAACTGTGTCTGAAAATAGCAACCATGGGCAGTTGCCACATCAATATAAAAAAAATAAAATAGGTATTAGCTAACACTCCTTTAGCATGAAACCATTTTTTTTTAACTTAATGATTGTATTACAAAATTTGATGTATTTCTGCAAATCTGTGGTTAATTAGAAAAAGAACATGGTTAAACTGTTCATTTTTATATTAAGTCTAATCTTTCAAAACCTCTTTTTTTTATTTTGAAGTTTATAAAGTCAACAATCAAAAAACCCACATAAACGTCATATCTCTCCAAAGCAAAAAATAATCAGGAAAGCCTTTTCATACAATATATGTCTAAACAACATTGCTACTACCTTAATTTAGAAAGCAAATTACAAAAACATGGAGAATATCCACCTTGCTTTCTGATCCATTGTTTTCTCCTCCATTAGTCATTAGTTCAAGGATTTCAGGAAGGTGACCCACCAGGGCATCTAACACCTATTTAAAGAAAGGCTGCGTGAATGAGATCTGTAAATTAACTTGACTCAATTTTTATCTCTCACCAACACACCCCTGCTGACATCTCTTACGTTACTGTTCTCTCACATGCATCTTTAAAAAAAAAAAAAAAAAAAAAAAAAAAAAAAGAGATACAACATATTTGCATTGATGAGGATTGGGATCTTGGGATCTAAAATTGATGTTTTAATGTGGCAAATAATATAAGAATTATAGGTTTTAGTTTAGGAAAACGAACTATAGTTTTGATTTATGTGAATACCGCAGTCAATGCTTTCTAAACGATTCACAGTGTACAATATTTTAAAATGAACATTCATTCTTAAGAAACATCTGTATTTCACAGACAGTTAAGTAAGAGCCTCAAGAAACAAAGAAACATTTTTTTTTATATCTGTCAGCTGAATCTTAAAAGCAATTTTTCCTGCTTTAAGAAAAATGGCAATTGATAAATTAAAATAGAATACATAGCCTGTATTAATAGAATAACCTTACTTTCAAATGTTGTAATACTTGAAACTAGATTAGAAAAGTACATAATTAGAAAATTACATAATTTTTGGCACCAATTCAGACTGCGGTGGTATATAAGATAAAGGAACAAATATTTTGTATTATTTATATAAATATATAGGGAACAAACCAAAGGAATTTTTCAAAATGACCAGCTGCTTCTGAGTCTCAACTTTCAGGTGTTCAACTTGAGAAATCTATTAAGATAGGTTGGAATTTCATAAAATAGAAGTAGATCTTCTATGAACACCTTTAATTTCCTTGAAAATATCTAACAAAGGGCACCGAAACAAAAAGGAACACCCAAAAGCAAAACTCATCTGTCCATGCCATATCCAAAGGCCTTACACAGAAAACAAAAAAGATCAACTATTGGAGTAATTAGTATCAGAGGAAATGGTGATTTTTTCTCAAACATAAACATTTGGTTTTTTCAATCCAAAAGAGTCTCACTACATTGTCTGTAACATAGCTAAGTGATTCATGTTTTATGCAGGTTGAAACCAAGGTACGCTCAACTAAACTGGCTCATAAATGCTCAGAGATTCTATACCAGATCTAGATCTTGAACGACACACAACTTCTTCATCTCCTCTTCAGTTGGAGAAATGAAAATAAAACACAGCAAAACCCTTGACTGCTATCAATTATTATTTTAATATAGTATCAAAACCAAATCTTTCCATAGAATTTGTAAGGTAATAAATAATATAGCAATTAAAACAAATTAGAATGAATTCAGTGTGGGTTTACTAAATTCAAACACCTTCCTATTTTCCTCCTTTTTAGCCACAGAAGGCTGACATCTTTATGAAGCGTCTATGAAACGGAAGTAAAAGCTGCTGAGCATTTCAAAGTTAACATTTCAAGTTAACTGTACTATCTTATGGCAGAGTTATTAAACATCAAGATAATCTGCCACAGTGTAACCGGCAAAAGATAGTTCCAATAAAAGTACATTACCTCCAGCGACTCATCCTGTAATAGTGTAACCAGTTCTTTATGGATTGTATACACACCAGAATTTAAAAGCTTAGCAACCTGAAAAATGACAGTAAGATAGCAAGGTGAAACATTCTTTAGTTCCATGGCACTACAACAACTATACCACACGTGCTTGCTTTACAGCAAGCACAAAGAAGGGAGGCAGAACAATTGTTTAATATCAGCCTTCTAAAGTTGTGTACTTTCCCATTGATCACATTAAAAATATGCTTATATAAAGAATATTTGTCAAGAAACAGGCCTATTACCTAACCACAAAACACGCTTTAGAATTAACTCTATTTCACATTTACCAAAAATTTTTAAGACTGCACTACAAGGCTAGAAAAATTCCTTCTGGAATATTCAAATGTTGTACTTCATGCTCCTTAGGAGAGCTAACAGTCAGTCAGTTATATAATTTACAAAAGATAAAATATAAAAATTGGCTTAGTCTGTTCTGGATTTTAAGCTTCTCCAACCTTCCATCTGAAGTTTTCGCTCCTTCTTTGGGTTTTTTTGCTGCAATTCATAAGTCACATATAAATTTCTACAAACCACCAAAGTCCATCTCCACACTCTTAGAAGTTTTTATAGTATATGTAAGAAAAAACAGAGGAATGAAATTTTTGCTGTAGGGAGTATTTAGATGATAACTTTTTAAATGGTTTTCTTTGTTTATATAAGTAAGTCAAGTGAAAATAAGACCTTACCTCCAATCTAATGGTTTTCTTTGTTTATATAAGTCAAGTGAAAATAAGACCTTACCTCCAATCAAAATGAAGCTTTATAGAAGTGGTTACATAGAGCTTATTAAAAAAAAAAAAAATATAAAAATCCACCTAGCAGTGAATGCCATAAATTACTCATTTCTGGCTGTCATATGGTTGCAAATTATGGTGTTAAAAATAAATCAACCAGCAGAGTCTGTATATTCAGATCACAATATAACTTTACAGTTTTTTTTTAAATGAGATAAAATACTTATATTCAGGCAGTACCTTAAAACTTACACATCTGATACAAAACATTATGTAGCATTATATGCTAATTTTGTAATTTCAACAATTACTTTGTATTAACATTTGTTAAGACAGGGCCTTAACAGGTAAAGAGAACTGGAAATCCATCCATCTTCCTTAAGATGGTGGAAATAAAGCCACCTTGGCTTCATTTATGCCTCTACTAGTGATTTAAATACTTTCAAGCTGTTTAACTTACCAATTTCCGCAGCAACAAAATTGGATAAAAAACTAGACTGAAGCACAAGGATTCTTAGTAAAACACTATGAAAACCTTGAAGATCTCCCTATATGGATTTCAATTATCAGGAGAGAATGTATATTCATTTCTGGTATTCACTCCATATAGGTAATAATACCTATGCAGCTGTACATTTTTGAACTTTTGTGAAAATAATACAGGGGAGCTTATGTAAACTGAATGAAATAATAAGAATACATATGCTTTTACATCTGCATAAATTTCCAAGCAGTTTAAAATTAAATTTGAGCATTTAACATAGATTTGATGCACACAAACATTCGTCACAGACCACCAGCATAGTAGGAAATTGTACAATCCTGAAGAAGGTTTTCAGGACGGTAAGTGGCAAGTTCCTTTCCCCTGTTTGTCTCGTTATTTTCTAATAGCCTTGAAAACCTTAAAATATTCTCATTAGTACAATTGCTTATGTTTGTGTTACTAGACCAGTTTAAATTTCTTCCAGCTTTTGCTCCTTAAGAGCTCACCTGGCAATATGCTCTTGTAGCCAAACGTCACACAACTTAAATACTGATGTGTGTATATGGGCTGCGTTTACATATTAGAAGGGACTGAATGCCTTTGACAAACTAAAGTTCAAAAAGTCTTCTCAAGTCTTCTTCTTTTTGGTTGAATAGCCACAAATGTAAACTTAAAGAAGAAAACAACATAAACCAAAAACATATAAGTACTAACAAAGTACCTTTGCAAACTTACTTCATAGAAGCTTATAGCCATAGTATATCTGACGGAAACTTCAGGGTCATGACAAAGGCAGAAGAATATAGAATATAGCTCTAAATGGAAGTTCTTTGGATCCACAAAAACAATCATGGCCTGTGGAAAGACAAAGTAAGTCTTTTACAAACTGTATAGCTAAAGGACCACACTATCAGAAATTATCAGATTAAAACATTGAATTACAACTAGCAAGACACTTGGGAGATAACAGGTTGTGATTTCAAAGAGGAAGTGTGGCATTTTTGATGGCTGTGTCAAAACACAGGCATCAGACAAGTTCTAGAGTTGAGAACTAAACTGGATTTACATATCTTCCAGACATGCTGCCCGCTTTTTTTCTTAAGACATATATTAAAAACACAAGATATAAAACCTTAGTTTTATAAATATTGTTAATGTTTCGACACACTAGTGGAAGCTGCAACTGGAGACTTCAAAAACAAAGTATACTTTAGCAAGCAGCAAAGCAAGCATCTGAATTTCAACTTAATTGTGTGTGTACCTACCTCGTTTTTGCTCAAATAAACCAACAGATGTCTACCTATATACATGGTGCTTGTCTTTAAAAGGCAGAATAAAAATAACTGTCTATTGGCTTTTGGTACAAACATATTTTCTTTAAATATACACGCAGAATGTCAAAATACAAAGTAGATTTACAGAAACATGAGCAGTAAGTTTGAAGACCTCACATAAACATGGAAAGACTTGTATTCAGGCAAGAACAAAACTAAAACATGAATCTAACCATTCAGACTCAATCTTCAACTCCCTGTAATGCCATGACACAGCAAATGTGAAAACCTAGCTTTGAGTGGTTTGAAACTGGGGACTCTGTTTCACAGCCATTTTCTCAATTCCTTTGGGCTAAGGGTTTGGAGAAAATGTGTAGGAAAGAACGAGACCAGTAACCTCTTAGAACAACGTTCTTTCAGTCAAAACCTGCCAATAATTTTCTGAGGGTCAACAAAGAGGAATCTTTCCTGGTAACATTTTTGGATAACCTCTACTTTAAGCCACTAACTTGAACACTCCATGAGAGAGCTAGAATCTAGCTAACAATGTACAATTTGGCAATAACTTCTCTACCATTCATGCAGTCCTATTTAGCGAACTATATGCAAGACACAAATTATTTAACCTTAAATTAAAGTTACTTACTGGAAAATTGTAAGCACAGTTCTTCCTCACTGAAATATACTTCTTTTCTTGTTCCAGAGTTTGAAGTTGTAGTTGATTATCATTGTGTCCATTTTCCTGCTGTAAACCCAGTGTGGAAAGCTTCTTATAAAATTCCAAAAAACGTAAGTGCTGTTCGGGAGTAAAAATTCCTGGGGGAGGAAGGACGTTTACTATTCTCAGTACAAAAGCTATTAATAATGTCCAAAACTCAAATGTCATTTACAAATCTATCAAATACACCATTTTTTATTCTCCTTCCTCTCCCATACTGAGAGTCTAGTGGAGTATTATTAGTACACTTTATACAGAAAAAGTGATTACAGAAAAATGACAGCTAACTATAATACAGTGAATCCCAATTTCTGTTTACACAATTCTTGAAATACTCAGGATTTTTAATATATTTGTTTATTCCACTGATACTGGTTTCTTGATTAAATTTTTAGACCTTTACGGAGCTCAGTCACATGAAGAATGCATGTCTGCAGCAAGTTGAAAAATTAGGCTATGTTGCTACAGATAATAAAGAGATGTAAGAACAAAATTAGAATATGCAGAACAAACTGGAAGGCAACTAGCAAGATGACTTCAAAAATTACAAGTAATTTTATAAGTTCATTGGTAATATGAGAATGAAAGGCTCTTTTTTTTTTACTCAAGAGAGAGAGGAAAGCTATCAGTGATTGGTACCAAGGCAGCTGAAATGCTTGATGCTTTTATTCTCTTTCTCAAACTCTACTAGTATCATCAGGCTCAGTGCAATTAGTAACGGTGACAAAGATTCAAGCTTTAAGTAGAGAAGGGACAGCTCACTTAAACATGAGAGGTTTTCAAAATGTGCAGGGTCATATGTGCTTCATTCCAGTATTCAAAAATATTCAAAGTACTAGCTGCTGAAATTTTAAACAAGTGAGATATCAGAATGGAAAAGGGCTGAAATGCTACAGATATTTAGTAGTTGGAGAGAGGAAGGACAAGCCATATACTTACAGATCAGAGAGATTACTTTCAAGTTTTTTAAAAAATTGGAACATACATTTAAAAATCTACTTGTAAATACCAAAAAGGAGACAAGAAAATGAGTAGCAGCCAACGTGGCAAAATCAAAACTTGCCAAACTAATTCCATTTCTTTCTAGATACCCTGCCTGAATAAAAAAAAAGAGGCAGTAAAGGTCCTATGTTTTTTCATAAGCAAAATAAGTGATCAGGAAAGAGATGAAAAGCTATAAAGTTGCTGCAAAACTGCTTCGAAAAGCAGTTAAGAGAAAGTTACCATGAGTCACTGACAAGACAGGCAACTGTATAAGGAAAGGTCTATCCTGGTACTATTCTGTGCTTTCACTGGTTTTTGGAAGTTGGATTAGAGAATATGCTTATTAAATATTCCGATTACTTGAACCTAAGAGGGAGACTGTTCTTCAGAAGATAAGAGTTTTAAATGATCTTCAGGAACTGGATATATGGTCTTAAAACTTTAGACTGTTACTCCATTAGGACAGAGGTAAGGTACCATGCTTAGCCAGATATGCATTGCCTGCACAATGCCAGGAGACAGAAATTTATTTTCTAAAAATAAATAAATAAATAAAAATCAAAACACAGAAAAAACAGACTTTTGAGCTACCTCTGTTTATAGGCTGCACTTGAACAAATAATGTCAAACTGTTGCAAAAAAAAAGGCAATTTTTCATACTGAAAACTGTAAACTGCAATATAGCTTGCAAGACACATGAAGTAACCCTTTCACTTTATTCAGCTGTCCTAAGGCGTAACACTTCAAGAAAAATGTGAACTTGCCAGGCAGAGTTCAGAGGTGAAGACAGATCAGCAATTTAAGTCAGTCAACCTAGAGAAAATAAGACTGGGGAGACATGATAAAAACAGGATGGACTATCCTAGCTCTACATTTCTGTAAATAACATTCCGACACCGTGGAACAGCCCTTTCGAGTTATTTGTAGTGTAGCAACATTCACTTTGATAGTCGCTAACATCACCATAAAGGATCATTTTAAAGATCTGTAAGAAAGACCAAAGGATTTCAGAGTCTAGGGGGAGATTCTCTATAATGTAAAACCATGATTCTGTGCTGCCTCTCCATAGCCAAGTTCTCTGCAGAGGGTATATGATGGGCAGAATGATCAAGGAAAGATCTGCGGTGCTCCAGTGCTAAGGTACAGAAAACCACAAAAATTATGGTACAGGTTTGGCCTCAGTTGCAGCTGGGAATCCACATGCTCTTAGGTCTCTTTTCTCCCCTGAAGTTTTTTATGGGCCATACTTTGTACCGTGCCTCAAA
This sequence comes from Egretta garzetta, assembly GCF_000687185.1. NCBI lineage: Eukaryota > Metazoa > Chordata > Aves > Pelecaniformes > Ardeidae > Egretta > Egretta garzetta. The sequence goes on from NW_009259984.1 coordinate 2,736,842, forward strand.
AAGGGTATCAGGCACAGAAGTGAACATAGATAGTTAACATCATACTGTGTTTTCAAAGGTTTATAGTTCCAAAAAGTCAGTCATCCAACTCTCAAGCTACAGAATATCCAAGAAGGAATCAAAATAAACCAGTCAAACCAATACATGCAAACCACCACATTTCCATCTCTGGCCCCGTCTAAACACAAAACTCTGTCCCTGTCTAAACATAAAAACCCCAATAAAGACGGACACCCAAAGAGGAAATTCACAAAAATCTAATATTTATGCAATAGATTATTTCAGAATTTTGCTTCCATTTTTCCTTTCCTAATTATCATTTCATTTGATAGAGTCAAATCTGGATATTTTCCAAGGGCTTCAAATTCTCCAATCTTCCCTAATTTTTAAGATTTTTTTAAAAGAACATTAAATCATACCATATAATCCATTACACAGTTTCCCTAAATGGAAAGATAAAGAAACTAGGATAGATTCATCTGCTTTGAAGGATTTTTCACAGAATGATTTCACTAAGGGGAGCACAGTTTGACTCCTATCATCTGAAAAAGAAAAGAAATTTTTCAAGTTAGGCATTAGTCAACATCTTAAAAGAAGCACAGATAGTGCTTTCATACAAGTTATAAAAAATATCATTTTACATGCTCAGGAGTATTTTTGGCATACACTCATTGGAGGTAGAAAACAAGAGGTATAGAGAATGGCAAACATACTACCATAATACAGGTCCTAAACTTAACAACTTAAC
>NW_009259984.1:2737613-2783924 GCF_000687185.1 Egretta garzetta
AAGGCATCCCCCAGTAAAGGATGAGACAGAGAATAAATGAACAGTCACTAACTTCTCCATTCATCAAGAATACAGGGAGAGACAGAATACTGCAGGACTCCTACAATAAGATTTCCCATAATAGTAGGAATATGGGGAGATCAAGACCAAACATGACCATGACAGTAAAAAGAAAAATCTGGAGACACTCAGTGAATTTTTTCAACCTACTGAGAAGAAGAGGTTGAAAATGTCTTGGTAAATGACAAATTCACAGAGAAACAAAATAATTAAGGACAGAGAAAAGAAATTAAATCATTTAGAAATTGAAGTCAAATCCAAGCACTCTGCCTCCTTATAAAATAAAGGAGTAAATGTTCAAAGAAATTTATGTATTTTGACTTGTTTTAAATAAAAACACTGTATTTCAAAATATTCAAGTTTTAAAGGGATTAGTATATTTTAATGATAGATCAACACCAAAATTCAGTGAATAATTATGGCTGAACAATATACTTAGGTTGACCTGAAGAAACATTTTGATATTGTGGGAAAGAAACCCTAGGATATAATTTTGGGTCATCTACCTTCAAAATGCTCATTTTCTACTTCAGCCATGAAACCAAAAACTACACAAACCAGATTTCTAGATACACATTCCTTACAGCCTTTAAATAATCCCCAATTGCTTTCTCTAAGCTTTTTTCAATAGCTAAAAGCAGGAGTTACAGCAATTGGGGGGTGGAGGGGGAGGAGTGAAGACTGGAAGGTGCAGAGAGAAGCACAAACTTGATAGCATCGATGCAAAGGTTCAGTAATTTGAAAATTAACCTACTATCATACTTATGGATAAAAGCACTAACTGCTAAAAAGTCCATTTATGGTGTTCTCCCCAAAACTTATTCTTTATGTACTCTTCCATATGGCTTATATGCAATCATGTATTTTAGTAATTCATCATCAAGTTCCTGTACAGTAAATATTTGCTCCTCACTTATGTATCAGGAAAGGAGTAGTATAGTCAGTAAGATGGGAGTGGGAGTGGGAAATGTGGTGTAAAATACAGAGTTGCTAATGAAGACAAACAACTGAAGAGTTTGGAAAAAGACAGTATAAAGAGCAAAGTGGCAAATAATGAGCAGTGATCAACAATATAAAATATTTTTTTCATATGCACTATAGCAATGACCTATCATGTACTTTGCTGCTTTGCACATTTCCAGTTGTAAAAAAAAAAATCCCACAGCAGAGAGCACATCTGATACAGACCCAGGAAAGCTGGCTGTTACTGACTTCTACATTCCTCTGAAAAAATCAAGACAGAGCAGTTGCCTGAAGGACAAGGCACAGAGGTTACCCAGAATGTTCCCCTATACTGGAGCAGTCACAGTAGCTCTCCTTAAAGTTTGCCCCAGTCACTGTTGAACTGAACTTGTGATGAGAACCCAAGAGCCACACATAACCCACCACCACTGTGCCAGAAGAACCAGCTACAACAGAGAATTTCTCCTTCCTCACATGAAGACAGATACTCACCCCTACACCTGGCAAAGCATGAAATATGCATGTTGATCAGAGGAAAGATATAGAGCACTGAGAAAAACACAAGCATTTACATTTTCTGTTTTAAATGTGGAAAAGCTTCATAAAATAAATGCACTCTCTCATTGCAAAGAAGAAAGCTTTCAGTGCCACATAGCCACAAGTTCAAAGGGATGTAAATAGTAATTGCTGATGTTTAGTACCTCTAAAACCGATCAGTTGTGCACACTGCAGTTTATGGGACATGAAGAAACATTTTCTGTTCCAAAATGTACAGATTTATTTGATATATAACACTGGATGTTAAAACCTGCAAGGTTTACTGATACATACACAAATATCCTATCATTGCCCAAGTCTGGGCTTTTCAGCTCAGAAGGCAGGCTGCAGTCTGTAGTGGGGACCAGCTTTACTTCAGTTAAGAGGCAAAAACTAGTTAACAACAAAAAATGCAAAAGCAATGGTGTCTGTTGACCTAACATTTTGTATTCTGTGTATTGATAGCATTAAGTAAATACTAACAAACCAATATTCCTATCATTTATACAGTAATTTTACTCATTCCATTTAGCCACATTACATTACAGACTTCATGGACAACTGGTTCACCTTCCTTAAAACTTACTGCATATAAAGCACTGCAAGAAATGAAATACATAAAGGATAAAACAATAAACAAAACAAAATCAGAAATGTCTGAAGAATGCAGACAGAACAAAAAGCATTTAAATACATTTACAAGATGCATTAAAGCATTAAGAACTGGGCTAGTAAGCCTAAATTAAATTCTTACCTGCATCAAGCATATCAAGCAGATTCACTAACGTCTCAAAAGCTGCAAGGCGTACACTGCTGCCCTCATCTCTTGCCAGTTCTACTAACTCAGGAAGCACCACAGTTTTTGTTAGTTCTGTCCTGCAAAGTGAAGCAAGCAGTCAAGAGAAAACATAATGAAACAATACTGCCACAGCAAAATAGAATTCTTCCTTGAAATACTCATTTAGGTATTTTTTGGGTAGTCAAGAAGGAAAAATTGAGAAAGTTGTAAGGAAATGAAAATTAAATAAAAACCTCCAGTCAATCTCAGGACTTTTATCTTTGTCAGCCAAGGAAACATGCAAGTTTAAATTAAAAACTTCATCACTAAAAAAGCATTCAAATTAGCTCAAAATAAATCAGAGAAAATGCACTCTGAAAAGACTCAAAGGAATCCAGCTTCTTCACTCGTCACTAAGAAAACTCTTCTTATCAAATATGCAGAAACTGCTCAATGCAATGGCCCAAAGCCAAAAAATTATTAGATGTGAGTTGTGTTGGACTGAAGTGTCTGGAAATCTCACGCTTCAAAGATGAGCCTTCTTTACAGAGGGTAAGCAACTACTGCTCAGAGAAAACATGGTTTCCCAAGTGGTCCAAACACTACCTTTTAGGCTTGTTTTAAAGTAGTAAAGAAAGGGTTCTGCTCGTCTCTTTTTGCCTAGGTAATTACTAGCACTACCTGCATGTGTGATGGTTCTGACAACTTGAATCTATACACTGGCAGCAGATTGCTGTATTAGAGACTGACTTAGAAATCAGAGTTTAATCAGAAAGGTGACTAAGGAGGAGTGAAATACTCTTGACAGAGAAACATTAAGCACAGTAAGGTGACTGGCCTAAGTACAGTGAAAAGAGATTTGCTTCTAGGAGCAAAAGTATAGCTTCTGCAGAAGCTACCAACCAGCATAATTTCCCATGTCCCAGTGTATAATGGATTCTTGATTGCTTTAAGAGATTAGAAAGATCTTTTCTGTAGTCCCGCTACCAATAAGAACTGGGAAGACATACCCAGTATTTCCACTTTTTTCTTCTGCCATGCTCATTTTTTTTATTTAAGGTAGTCAAGATTTCTAGTGTTTGAATTTGTTTGCATTTGAGTTAAGAAGCCCACCTAGTTCTGTTCTCATGTACAAGCTCCTGGTCTGCTTGTCAATTAGTGAAAGCTGTTGTAAGCACCACATCTCAGGAATGGGACCTCAGCAATTTCTAATAGCCAGGGATACAGCCTTTAGTGTTTATACTGCCCAAAACATAAAACTGCAGGGAAACACTGATAAAACTACACTACATGAGCATAAACCAAGATGACAAAATCAAAACTATTTTTGACACTTTGAACAACTGTGTACAAAGAATTTAGATTCTGTCATTTCAATCACAGTTTTTAATACAGAACTAATCACAACCTCCAGGTTGACAGATTTTTACTGAAATAAAAATGCCCAAAATACCCCTTCCAATCAGACTAAACAAGTAACATCTGTGCCTTTTGTAAATCAATATGATCAGCAACACTTTCAAATGTTTATAATCAGCATCAAAAAGTGATTTGCACCTTACAGAGTTTATTATTACCAGCAAATCAAGAAGTAGCTTAACTGTATTCTTCCAAACAGATGATAAATCATTCATATAAGATTATGAGAAAATGACATGATATTATTTAGTGGTACCATCACTAAATAGTAAAAATAAGCATTGGTACTGTTGTAACGTTGTGCTTTCAACACTTGCCTAAAAATGTGCTTATTTCTGTTCATTTAATCTTTATTTTCCTACTACATATTAATCTTCAACACAAGACGCTGTTTAGTATTTTACATACTGAAAATACTGACAGTTCACAATTTATGAGACTAAGGATTAAAGTATCTAAGTCACTGGGAAGGGACTAGGCAAAAACCTCAGAGAAAACAGTGTATATGGATACATTAATGCTAAAAATAAAAGTTGGGGAGGAAAGAATTAAAGAAAAATATACAGAATGGACCACTAACTGGTAACTATGCGTTTAGCCTTATTAAACCACTATTCTAAGGCTGGGTAAATTGCCAGTTACACTGTCGTTTGCCACTGCATAACACCTATCTTGTTTTAAGACTTTCAGCTCCCAGGTATAATAAATGCAATTTAGTTCATTTTAAAGACAGTAAACAGAATGAAGACTTTTTTTTATCTTCTTTCCTAAATGGTCACTTATTAGTATGAGATATAGTCACCTTGTTGCAAATGAAAACAACTTTTTTGCTTCTTCTTTCACACTGCTTAGTATACGTTGAACTTAAACAGCATTTGGAGGAGAGAGGAAAACAACACAAATGCACACATTTAGTTCTTATTTTAACACCTGGCTGTACATATGCCTATCTTAAATGTAAAATAAGACTGCTGAAAGCAAATTCACACAGATTGACACAAACTGTGAGTGCTTCCTAAAGGCTACCACCAAAACCATCTTCTGCTTCTCAAAACAGACTGATCCACAAGCCAAGGAAATCTGTGCAGCTGTACATTTTTAAAACATAAAAAAATGTTTCAGTAATATCTGAAAGGAATATTCTCTAACTATATACATACCCTAGGTAAGAGTTATTTTACTCAGAATAACATACTTCACTATTTAAAAAAAATCTTTTGCTGTATTATGTGTCACAAATAATTTTCAAAGCCAAATTAATTATTTCTTCTCAGCTCTGACTATAGCAAAGGTTAACTGAGAAGGTTAGAGGAATCCATGGAAATGCAGACGGTATCTCAAGACACTAGAACAATCTCATGAGATTGAGCAATAACAAATGAGAAAAGAGGAAGGAAGGTGATGGAGATAGACAAGATCATATGGCACGTGAAGATAGGAAATAAAAAAAAAGAAAGCAAAAAAATAGCAAATATGTTTCTGTGGATTTCCATTTTGGTGGCATCAAAAATCTTCAAACTGATATGACAGTTAGAACCATCCTTCCCTTCAAAACCCAGTAGTTATGGGAAAAAAAAACAACTGGTCACTCCCTGAAGATAAAGAGAACCCTCTCTTTCGCCCATCTTTAATCTCCCACTAAACAGAATTCAATTTTAAGATACATAAAGATACATGAGATACATGCATACGGCAAAAATAAATGCAAGCTCAAATTATTCAGTAATTCAGTTTAGTAAAATGCATGTTAAATTTTCAATTTTACAAGTATCAACAATATCTGCAAATACCACCTTTCTTCTATGTAATCACAAGTTCTTTTAAATTCAAAGCCATTCAATATGGAAATTTTAAAATTATTTACTGTGCTAACCTATGTTTTGTTATAAAAGAAAATAAGTAGGAACCCAAATGAGTAGCTTTACTGAGATGAGCAATACTGTGTTTTCACATTATTCACATCCTCTGAACTTCTGCAGGACGAGGACCTTGCAGAAGAGGTACATAAAGCACATATATAAAATTACTTTGTATGCAATAAAGACAAGTCTATCTAGGAATCTAGAAATTATTGTCCTGCATGACCTTATCAAAATAAAGTTAAAGTACATGGCAGTAACGTTTAGCTTGTGCTGTGAATATTCATTCCCGATATTTGAGTAAGCTAAACCACTGCCTGAACATACACTTTTCCAGTATTCCATGGCTGAGAGGTAAATCTCATTGCCTCAGGTATATCTGGCATTTTGGCTTTGTTTGTTTTTTTTTTAAATAATGCAGAATCTAAACCACAATATAGTTCTCCATTTAAAAAAAAAAAAAAAAAAAAAAAAAAAAAAAAATCATCCCCCAGCCACAGGAAGGCAGCTTTTCCACAAACACCAGTGCTAACAAACTGAAGCACACATTTACCGTATCTTTCAAATTACATTTCCATTTCAGCCTCATGCTTGAATTTGCTCATAAATTCACAATTTTAAAAGACAGAGGGACTCTTAAGATCTAATCTATGCCCACTGTATAACAACAGGGCAGGGAACCTTACTTGATAATTTCTTCAAGGCTAAGAGAAGTTACTGGGTTTTTTTCTTCCTGACACAGTAACAGGGGGACAGACCTGGAATTTTAAAATATTTGTTCACTCAGAGACCAATCCTGTGTGGGTACTTAAAAAGTTCTATTTATTAAAATAAAAGTTCCTCACTTCTTCTATTCCTGTATGTCCAATATTGGTGGACTTCAAGCTTAAGAGTAAAAGTTGATACTGAACCAAAATTTGCTTATAAAACACATTTTGCCTTTTGGAAAAAAAATGCACAGTAATTATTAGAAAATGCTAATACTTGCAGTAATCCTCTTCCATTTTTAAATAAGCCCAGTGACATGAATGGATAATTGAGATGATTTCAAGAAGCTATAGATGAACTCATTATTTACAAAAAACTGTTGTTTGTATGGTTCAGCAATTCTACTATCAGAGAGAAACAAAAATGTGAAAATGGAAAAGAGCCAACTGCAAACAGCCAATTCCTAAGAACACATCTGTACACTCCAAATTCATTACTGAGGAGACATGAATTATGTTAGAAATCTTAAAAGGAGTTTTTAGGTTACCATTAAATATTTTAGAAAAAGATTTTGCATTTAGAAGCAGTTATGCAAATTATACTCACCCTATTCCTTGAGCTATATGTTCCAGTTGCCGACACATGCAAGTTCTAACTTCATATTCCACGTCCTGGCACAGTGACTTTACCAATGGAATAATCTCTCTTTTAATACTAAAATATGAACATTTTCTATTAATATACAGAACACGAATATGTAAAATCTACTCTGTAGTACTCAGATTTTACCCATTTATTACTTCTAATGGCAATTTTTTTATATTAATTTATCACACATGGTAGATGATTTTTTCTGAGAATTTGCAATTATAAAAGAATATTGTACCTCAGATACAAATATGTGCTGTAGAGAAACAGAAAAAGGATTATTTACAGTCATTATAATTTGCTCGTATTTCATCTATTTTTTTTTAAGCGACAAAAATAGTAGGTAGGCTGAGATGCTGTCCTCATTTAATAACCATCTTCAGAACAATTTTTGAACAGCCACAGTAAGAATACAAAGAATTATATAAATGGAAGTGCAAATCCCAATTAATTGTCTCTAATTCCTCATCTTTGGTATGCATATATCACCAAAGAGATATTTGGGAAGAAAGTAGAAAAAGAATTTAAGACTAAAGGCTTCAGTACTGCAATGCCTTTATGCAAGGAGACCCAAGTATTCATGTTAAATCAATGGCAGACAGAAAATAACTATTTTGAATTCTATTTAAGTAAAAACCACATACTACAACTTGGCAGAATCAGTCATTGTGTTTCCTTTCACTGCCCGAGATGCTGTCATGGGTATTCATAAAATATCTCTATCCAAATCCTTAAGTTGTTGCAAACTCAAGAGAAACCATATGAAGCCACAGACAAGCAAATTTTCAAGCCAGCTTGCGCAGCCTCCACTTGTCCCAGTGAAAATTAATTTACTTTTTACAGCAAAATTTGGCCTCAAGTTTCAAAAATTGTAAAAAGTCTTGGGAGTTTGGCACTTTAGAATACTCTGATGCAGGGACTAGTTCCAAAAAAAGACTTGTTTTTAACTAGCTTTTGGAATCAACAGGAGGAAAACTAATGTTTTATTCCAAGGTCGGGACTTATTCAATACTCTGTAAAACAATGTGGGAGTCATGTGAAATACAAAAGAAAAATTTTATACTACAAGTAAAAACCTATGAAGAAAAATGGTGACATTATGAAGATATGCTTATATATTGCCCACTCCCAAGGCCAGACACATTTCCCAAGCCTATACCAAGACCCCTCCTGCAAGGGGAATGAGAGTGTGTCATGAATCTTACTCAGCCTGCCACATTCTAAACCTGTGGATCTGCACCCTAGTGAACTGCACTCAGAGCCCTCTACCAGAGGATCAATATCTCCCAGAAAATTCTCAGCCATCTTCTTGACATGTAGCTTCTGTATAGAAATGGTGATAGTATCTGTTCACTGAAATTAGGGGGGTCCCATTTCTGAACAGCAAGAAATCATGTTAAAGAAACCCAACAAAAGAAGGTATGATTATTTTATTTATTATGGCTAACACGATTATAATTTCTCACAAGATTCCAAGTGATCTAGAAATTCACTTTATTTTCATGAGAATGTAGCATCAAATAAATAAAAGTAATTGTGATTCTGCCACGGATTCTACAAATTTTGAAGATAAATATTTGAAACCTTCGGTAACATTCTCAAAAAATACTGTTTTACTATGCTCATTAAACTTTTGCATGTCCAACAACTATAGTGTACATAGCAAATGAAGGTGTAGATAGCTTCCTTTCAGTTGCTTCTAGTTCTTTTTTATTGAAGAAAAAAATCATAATTTAAAAAAATTTATTCCTAAATGCCTTGTCACATGGCCCTGTTATTAACCTTTTCTGTTATGCCAAATTCTTGCATTATTAGAGCAGACTTCCTCAGTTAGGCATGGTTTCTGTGTATTTAGTAGCCCTCGTTGGATTTGTCTTGTAATGCAAAAAATCACATGTGGCCAACTGCCTGTATAGGAAACACATTTGGTGAAATCCTTATCATAAGACTGGATAAACTGTCAAAGCATGCACCATACCAACAGCTTTGGGCAGGTAAGTTATTCAGATTTACTTTCATAATTGCTTCCCTCTTCTGCACCACTGTCCAAACCCATAGACACTGAATCTAAGAGCTGGATAATGTCAGGTGACAACAGTGGTTCCTGATACATCTCCAGATAATAGGGATAGAAAAAAATATATCTACATGTTAAATTTGGTTGGACAAATAAAAAGTTAGGAACAGGATTCTTCTCTTTATGTCAAGAAACTTTAAGGTGATGAAGTTGTGTTTTGTCTCTGTAAATGGCAGAGAAATCCACTGTTTGGCTTATTTCCTAGTAAGAAAAACAGAAGAATGGCATGAAAATGGTATCCATTCGAACCTGTGGAAGAACACACAAACTGAAGTTATAAACTGATGAACATCAGCAATTCTGACTATGCTAGTTACATAATGAATATTTTTTATTATTAATGAATATCCAGGAATCTGTAAAAAGAAAGCATTTAATTTTTGCAATAAAGTCTACTTTTCTTGCAGTAATTTTTGCCCACTAACAGAGAAATAATGATACTGTGGAATGAAAAATATATGTACAATCTACTTACATATGAGCTTCAAATTTGTTAGCTAATTTTCCCATGATTTTACAACTAACTAAGCGGGACTGAAGTGTTTGAGAAAGTTGTGCTTTGGAAACAAGTGGATTCAGGATCTATATGAAAGAAAAAAGAAGAAATGTGGACAGAAGAAATGTGAGCAGCAAATAATGTACTCCCCTTCTTAAAAAAAAAAAAAAAATATCTAGAAAAACATTTCCCAAATGTCATCTACCCCTTTCATGGAATTAATCAATACTAACAATAATAATGCCTACGTACATTAACAGTGTACTGGAAACCTGTATTTAATATTCAATTATTTGATATATATTATATTCAGTGCTAATTATAGCATATTAAACCCATGTCTTGGCCCAAATAGCATTTTATGATTCACATCACAGCCACAGTTTTACATCTGTCTACTTGTGTCTTTGTTTTGAGACTAAGTTGTATATGAATATTTATAGCTATTAGCTGGTAATTTTCATTAAAGTTGTTAAATATGTTCTTGCACAAGAAGAAAAAAATGCAGAGAAAGGAAAAGGAAGCCTCCCTGAGGTTCTTTCTCATAAGTTTTCCCAGGAAACACCACTTCTGATGTAAAGTTTTAAGGCAATGATCCCTTGATTATGTGTACTTTGGGAATAGGTTTCATTTCCACACAGATGCAGAAAACATGCATCTTTATTGGAGCTCTGCTGTCATTTGTTGGAGCATCTCTATGGTGCCAGAACAAACTAAGGCAGGCCTGCAGAACACCATCTTTAGATATATTATTTTTTGGCCCAGAAATAATCACAGAAATCGAGGTGCCAGGCCAAGAGGAACATTACAGAGAGGAATCTCCTGTAGTCTGCCACAGTCCCTCACTCAATCCCTTTTGCAGAGCTCCACAAAAGGATAATATACATGGCAGGGAAGTCCAACGACATTCTAAGAGCACTTTTCTCCTCCTCTTACCAGCTGAAATTTTGAGGTAAGAGAATCTTACCACTGTAAGGACAAATAGATCACCCAGACTAGAATTAGTACATAAGGTATACTTCTAACTATAACACTGCATAAAGAAACATATCATTAGTTACCTACAAAACTGTGCATTGCTTCTTTGGTCTTTGAACTATGACAGCAAACTCCAATTACTGACCTAGACACACTCTCTCCCATGAAGTGGCCATTGCCAGAGACAGGATGCCGGCTTAGGCTGACCTTTGGTCTGGCACACACACCTTTCCTTATGTCCTTGAAATCTATGATTGTCCTATGATTTTTACTTACAAAAAAAATTAACAACTAGAATATTCCAAGTTTTCTAAGACAAAGATCCTTCAAATAACATGAAAGGCTCCTTTTCAGATTCAGGTTTCTGTAGAGCTGCTGAATCAACACTGTTTTATCAGTTATGATTTTCCCAAAGCAAATATTTGTGGAAAGTTATAAATATGTTCTTAAGAGGCAAATCAGGGGAGAAACTCCATCTTGTTTAAATGGCACCTTTAAAATTACGTTACAATCAGATTTTAGACGTGACTAGAATAATTTCTCCTTTTTTTCCAACCTAACTTTTCACCCTTCAGAAGTCTATTTTTTAAACGGTGCTGGATTTCCATTACCCACTAATTTTAATAAGTATTTTTATACTACAGAAATTATAATATATTTAAATCTCCATATTGTTTTAAATTCTAAGCACAGTAAATATGCCTGTTGCAAAGGTTTTAAATTTAACAATGAAATATGAACACTCAACCCAAAACTGAATACATTAGCTGAGTAAAGATGGGCGACATTATGACTTAGTGACAGATTTCCTTCCTCTTTCTTGAGCTACATGGTGAAAAATTCAATAGTGTTTAGAGGGCATTAGGTTTTTGGTACATCAAGAACAACTGAAATACACAATTAAATGGATCTCTAGCATTCAGTCCCATTTAGCAGAAATCAGAATTTTAGTTCAGTAGCAAACAAAATGTAGTTCTTTCATGAAGACACAGAATGAGATACTATCTTGTAAACTAAAACACAGGATACATGAAAACATGTTACTGAGAATACTAAGTGCAGTGGAAGTGTTTCAGTAAATAGTCTTTATTTGCTGAAAAACACTAAAGTTGTTTAAGGTGACCTTCCTGTCTTGCCTTTTAGCACATTCCTCTCTCACAGTATGTTCCACAAGCATTACTGTTTTCACAGGCTTAGAACTACCACATCTTACTGAAGAGAAGGAGACTTGCAGGGAGCTACAATCTTACAGAATATTATTAATTTGTTGTTAGCATAAGTGGGAGAGTACTATTACCTCATGTCTGATAGTCTCTTTTGGTAAAGCTTCTATTACAGCAAGAAGAGTTTCTAGCCATGCATTGCTGACACCTGTTAGACAGAAATGGGTTATATATTATGTTGTACATATAATAACAAAACACACATCAGTTTTACAAAATTAGTTCTCATTTTTTAAACTCATCTTTTCAAGGAGCTATATCTCTAAAAGCCACTAAATTAACATTCAAGACTTCAAATACTCATTAAGAACTAGGATAGGTGAGAAGCAAATTCTGTCCCCATTTCTTTTACCTTGTGAATTCTGGTAGAGGAAAATAATTATCCTATTTGTTTTGAAAAGACTATTTCCCTTATTTAGAAGCAGTCTTTTCTTATGCCCACTGAAACTTTCTAGTTTTACAATGGGCCCTTTTTCTTTTATATCCTAAAAACAGTGTCAAAGAAGTTTAGAAAAAACTAAGCATTACAGAAGAAATGTCAACCACTCTCCCTCTATTTTCTCAGCCACAGAACTCTGGTACTTCACTAGAACCTTGGATTCAGTAACAACTTTGGGACTTAGTCCTTCAGACAAAGTGGTTTCGTTTGCTTGCATCAGAATTACGTTTAAATATCAGTATGTAAGTGGTCAGCATGCAAAAATCTTTTCATTCATGCAAGTCTAGATACATAGTCACAGTGACTGCACTCGCCGCTTTACGCAGCATTTCACTAAGGAAACAGAACACGCAGAAGTGATCAGTCAGCAGCGTAAGTGGTACAGCCCTGACCTGCATCTCTGTGCTCCAGGTTCTGGAGAATGATGTGTAGGAAGGAGTGCGAGTACGTATGAATGGACACCGACTCCTCTTGCAGAACAGTCAAAAATGAAACAGCAGCTGTTAACTGCATTTCCACTCCTGCAACATGCAGCACCTCCTGTGTAATTACAAATTATATCAGTTTAGAGCATGAGACAGAAGCAAACTGAAAGAACATTCAAATTTTTACATTCTCTTTTAAGAGGGAATATGTAACAACCTGGGTAAACTACAAAATTGGCTGTAATATTATTTTCTCTTTACAGCAATTACTTGGAGATATTAAAATCTCTTATATTACAGCAGGAACCTTTTGAGAAAAATAAAGTTAATTATAATAATTTTTGTACTTTCAGTTTCACAAACGCATGTGTGGATTTTTTGACTTTACAAGGTAAAAGCAGACCAGCCAATAATTGCACTTCTGCAGTTTAAGCACATGAATAAAAAAGAAATATTTCATTCATCCAGTGCGAGATACTAAAATAGCAGAAGGCAATTTAAATTTCATCCCTTGCCAACTGACACAGAACACAAATGAGAATATGTGTGTGTGTGTGTGTGTAGTCTTAAGAAGAAAGCAAGATGTACTAGAATATTTACCTAGGTAACTCAGCATTTACTAGTACTTAGCTTTAACATACAGGAATATGATTAATTAGGCTGTCTTCAAAAGCATCAATTCAAAAATTAAACAAATATAATAGGGGAACGCAATATTTCTGAACTTTCTGAATGAAACAAAAGGAAATCTAAATTTCAGATTTATGCACATGCCAAAGAGCTTGCAAGATGCAATCCATGACACAGCATTCATTGTAAGTATGTACACATCTATCACCTAGGTGAACTTTCCATTTGTCTGCTTCTCTAAATGTTTTTCTCTATCTCATTAGAAAATAAAGTGCATTATTCTACTAGTAAAGCATTATACTGATTTTATAAATTAGTCCAAACTCAGTAAGAATTTAAAGCCCATACTTCCTATTCAGTACTATATATATGTGGTTTTGCTTCTTCTCTTAAAGTACTTGAGATGATATTTTAATTTTTAAAAGAACTCAGCCTAGATCAGATTAAGAAAATAACAATTATGCACTAAGTATTATATAGCAGAGGAATTTTGATGAGAAAACACAGTTTGCAGAGAAAATGCACAGAATTATTTAGCAGACTTTGCTTACTTCAAAGTAAAACAAGAAGCTTTCATTGCACAAATGTTAACCACTTTGTGTGTGCAAATGTATAATTTTTAGTTTATCTGATTCCAAAGGGAACCATTACTTATCTCTCAACGGCTGTCTCAGTTTACAGCCACGTGTATTTGTAACAGCAGTCTCTGTGCCCCTGTTTCCCCAAATGAGAAAAAGAAACAGCATTGCATAGCTTACCAGTCAAAGTGCGATAAAATATTTGCATTCAACAGCCATGGAAACCACCCTCTTGTTACCTCCACAGCCTATCTCTGTCCTTGTTCCTCTGCTGTTATTATGAGAGCCACAGCCAAGGATAAGGACACCTATTAATCTTGCAATTCGAACGTTTCTGGGATCAGAATACCTGTGCATACTGTTCTGGGATTTTGGCTTACACTTGTTCAAAAGAACATCTTCAAAATAATCAAAACAACTACCTACACCCAGTAGATGCTAAGACACCACTGCAGACCAGAACATAATGGAGCTGAATTAAATTTTATGTATGTATTCACTCTGCACACAATGCAAACAGGGTTACTTACCATCAAATAAAGTTTCCACATAGTCTCCTCCACAGATCCACACAACTCTGGATAATCATGTGTGAGAACACATTCTCTGGATGTACCTCCTCATGGACCTCGGGAGACATTGAAATGTAAATTTCTAGATTGCTCACACACCTGCCTGCATTGCTGTTTGCACTCAGAACTCTACAGTTCCACCTATGAAAATGTATGGGTCTTCTTCTCTCATTCCAATTTCACTAAACTCAAGTTGAGTGACTTGAATTTACTTAATATATATTTATTTATTTAGGACATAAGGTATTTTTTCTATACATGGATCTTCCACAGATTCTTACTGTGCAGGGAAAAAAGCTTTTCCTGTCTACCTTATTCAGACAAGAGTATTTAATGGAATTTAAGGGTATTAGCATGTTCTTAAGCTATCCTAACATCTGCAAGTTAAACTTGAGCAACAAAACTTGCAAAATTTAGAAAGCTTGGCTTACTCCATTAATTGGAAAACAGGAAGTTCACCTCTAGTTGAATGCACTTTATGTCCTGCAGCAACAGAATTGAAAGAATGCTGCAAGCATTTAGTAACTGCACTGATATGACAGAAACTTTCATTTAGGACTAGAAAGACACAGAAATAATGGAGATTACAGAAGCTCAAAGATACAATGAAGATGGACCTTAAAATCAATGTTAGGTATAAAACAGGGTGAAAATCACCCCACATCTTCTTAAACCACAAATCAACATTCTAATACCCTTAAATTCCATTAAAATCAATCAGGAAAAAAGAAATGCTTTCAAGAGGAGACTGACATATTAGGAAAATAAGGAACCATGAAAATGAGTTTGGAACTAATCAGAGAGCACCAAATAAGGCTTGATGTATACACTTCAAGAAGAGTGGCCATAGTTTTCTGCAATCACAGCATTTGGAAAAATCTCCTACTAGTCAGACAGACACCTGCAATCTCCCTCCATTGCTTCTGGTGGCAGTGCCCAAGGATGGAAACCAGGGAAATACTACTAACATCATTTGAAAGGAGCCATCTGGTGCACAACAAGAAATGCTGAGAAGAATGTCTAAGCTTTCCCTAAATCTGCATTTCAATGACTTCCAAGGTTCATGAGGAGGTGCGTGCAGAAATCCAGAGAGTGGGGATCTCTATGCAAAAGAATCCATACAAGTATGCCACTTCATTTTAACTGCAGAATTTTAAAAAATATTTAATAATCTCATTCCTATGTTAACATCTAAATGACATATAACATACTTGTTTTATTAGCATAACCAAAATACTGACACCCAATTTAACTGTTACTGAGATCTGGCATATTTGTTGACATATTGTATGTTTGATTTTGCTAATCATCTCAGACTTAAAACACGTTAAATATATAAAGGATCTTTGATAAAATGTTAATTTAATTAGGTTTTAAGGAAAGATGAGCAATTTGCATATATCCATTTCTGTATTTATTTAAGTAACCAGGTTTATAAATTTCTCACAAATGAAATAAAAATTTGTAATTTATCCAGCCAGAACATTCCTTGCATTTATTTCTTCCTGTATCTGTTTTATCCTCAGCTCTAATAAAAACCGTATTTAGTTTTGCTTTTGAGTTTCTGAAAGTATGCTAAATAAGTACACTGGTTTCCCTACCCAGTTATATGATGACAATACTTTCAGATAAATAGCACCCTGAAACTACTATACAACTGATTTTTCACGTACAAATTTGAATTCACAAACTATTTTTCCCAATCTACAGAAGTAAAACCATGTGCAGTAATTTAAGTCAGCTTACTTCCCTGCAATGCCAGACTACATTTGCAAGACTCTAATCACAGTTGAGTGTGATTATGCCTTTACAGACTGTAACAGTTTCCATTTAATGGTCAGGACTATTCCTCCATAAAAGCAAGGATAAGAAAAAAAATAGGTCAAGTGCTTAATGATGCCAAATACTGTTTTGCAGTCAAAAGTGCAGTGAACAGGGGTACAACAGAACTGTTCTTCTATTACAGATTAAATAATTACCAGATAACAGAGCTCCATTGAAGAACCTGCTTTAAAAGAGTTTAGCCACAGAAATTTAATTCATATACATTCCAGAAAGTTTTAATTTATAAAGCTTAAACCTGAAATGAACACTTAGATTTAGACTGACCTCATTATATTTCACTTTTACCTCTGCCTTGAGCCCATTAACTTAAGTTTCACTTAATTTATCATCTAGGAAGGCATTCAGTTTGGATTTAAATAACACTGCAAGATGAAACCCACTACTTTTCTCAGTTATTTGCTAAAAGATTGATCAGATTTATTATTAAAATTGTCTGCTTAATTTCTAATATTTGTGTCTTCAATTCCTAACTTTTTTTCTCCATATACTGTTTTCAGTTGAATGCCCTTTAATATTATGCAGGAAGATACTTTTACGAAGTAATTAAGTACCACCTGATCTGAACACACTGAGCTCAAACTCCTACCATACAAATATTTTCCAGGCTCTAGGCCGTGATCATGCTAAAGATTGTCCTTTTAAATTTTTTCTCCATCCCTATATAAAAAAAACTAAGACTGGAATAAAAAACTGTATTCCCAAATTAGTCTTTTTATTAAAGACAGAAAGGCAAAGACTACCATACTTCTCCACCCCCTGACAAATAAATGTAAAAAAAACCCCAGAATTTCTTATTACTCCTTCATTTCAGGAAGAATTATGCTTGTAAAGCAGAAACACCAGAGACAAAAATTGATTCAGTATGTTAAATAGAAAATTAAAAAAAAAAAAACTTTTTTTGAAGCCAGTAGGTTGGTTTAGGAAAGAATACATTATGAATGTCAGAATAACATGTGGTAGTAACTGCAGAAACTTGGTGCAAATTAAAGGGTTTTCAATTATTTTGCACCTTCAAGTTATTCTTTTTCTAAAAGCATTTGTTTTATACACTTATTTATACTTAAAGAAAATGCCTATTGACCTGCATCATATAGCACAGAACATGATAACTAGAAGTACTTTAATGTTTTCTAAACAATCTGTCAGCCTATACTAGTCCCCAGTTCCGAGGACAGCTATTTCTTGGCCATTTCCTGAATTTATATAATCAGATGAAAGTTGGAACAGCTCCTCTTAAGAAATAGGAGTCTCCTGGGATCACAGAAGTTTCAGGAGATAATATGACATTGAAAGGTGATGTCTAATATTCACAGAACCAGAGTGGTTGAGGCTGTAAGGGTCCTCTGGAGGTCATTTTGTCCAATCCCCCTGCTCAAGCAGGGCCGCCTAGAGCCAGAACATGTCCAGACAGCTTTTGAATACCTCCAAGGAGGGAGACCACAACCTCTGCAGGCAACCTGTGCCAGTGGCTCAGTCGCCCTCACAGTGAAAATGTACTTCCTGATGTTCAGAGGGAACCTCCTGTGTTTCAGTCTGTGACCACTGCCTCTTGTCCGGTCACTGGGTTCCATTGAAAAGAGCCTGACTCTGTCCTCTTTGCAACCTCCCTTCAGGTATTTATGTACATTCATAAGATCCCCTCCAAGCCTTCTCTTCTGCAGTCTCAGCCATCTCAGCCCTTCCCTATAGAAGAGATGCTCCAGTCCCTTAATCCTATTCATGGCCCTTCATTGTACTCTCTTCAGCATGTCCATGTGTCTCTTGTACTGGGGAGCCCAGAACTGGACACAGTGCTCAAGGTGTAGTAGAATAGAAGGTGGAGTACACGGTGGAGCAGAGGGGAAGGATCACCTTCTTCAAACTGCTGGCAATGCTTTGTCTAATGCAGCCCAGGATGCTTTGTGGTAGGGGCACATTGCTGGCTCACGTCCAACCTGGTGTCCACCAGGACCCCCTTGTTCTTTTCTGCAAAGCTGCTTTCCAGCTGGGTGGCCCCCAGCATATATCAGTGCATGGAGTATTACTGAGTACATCTACCACATGGAACCTAAGACTCCTCTGCAGTAGGGCTTGAATTTAAATACCCTACAGAAGAATATTTGCCAAGTAATCATGTTGAGGTCTACATACGGATTTGCTCCTTATCTTTCAGTCAATCAATTCATAACAAATGAGCAGAATATAACTAGTTTAGTAAGTTTTTCACAAATATTCTTTAAGATTAAGAGACACAGACATTCAGTTTAAGACCAATTCCACAAGCAGTGAGAAATATAACAAGTAATTTTTTATAATATGATATTTTTTCTGGAATTCTTTTATTAATATAATGTTAAGGTAGTTGCCTGAAAAGTTTAAAAAAAAAAAAAAAAAAAAAAGCTGAAAGAGATATATCCACACAGCTTTTCAATAAAAGAAGCAATTCATTTCTTCAAAACTTCAGCAAAGAAAGCAGTGAAATATAAATGAGAATTTACTGGAACAAACAAGTATAATTCTCGCATGGGCCCACTTTTCTATTTAGTAATCATCGCTTCAGGAGACAGAAAATTGTATAACGTAAGCATGTGAATCAGTCACATCACCTTTTGTTACTAATATAACTATATACTTTCTCACACCTGGCAATGAGAATCTGATAAAGATAGAGCAAGAAAACTCACAGCAGCTACTACAGAAGACTTTTTCTTCTCATCCCTAAAGTCCTTGAGATAGAGAGGACAAGGTAGCTGAGGAGATTCTTAACGTAAGTCAAACTTCCAGTTCAATGTATTTTGGATCATCAAATTCATATTTAGCTTGAATCAGTAACTAGTTAAACTCTTTTTGTCTTTCTGAAGTAAGTGTTCTAAACATTCTCCTTAAGCATTAGTTGTTTGCAAAAAGAAAATAACACTCCTGCTGGCAAACTGTGTTAAAAAAATGAAAAAAATTTAAATTATATGGGGAAAAAAACCCTAAATTCTACAAAGCGTCCTGGTAAAATCATGCCCGAATCACAGTACTGAAAATGTCAACCGTATCTCTAAAAATGTATGGGGAAACTGAGTCCAGCCATAAAATTATGAACACAACTCAATGCTTTGAAAATAAAATTTCTGCAAGAAACCCTTGTGATTTTTACCTCTTTTCCCATAGAGAGGACATACATTCAAACAGCTACTACAGCCAAACAGGTACTAACAAACACAATGTTCCTTTAGTGGACAATTTGTATAACTTAGAACCAGGTTAATATCAAAGTGACCAACTGCATGAGACCAGGCCAGAGACTGTTCTAAATCAAAATGTTAATTTAATCACATAAAAACTGTCAATTGTATCAGTAGAAGACTGACAGTACACTGATCCAATGAAAAAAACCCCTCAGAAATTTGCTGTTACCAAAATAAACTTTCAGATATTTTGACAGCCAAAACCAATGTACTTTTCCACTCAGCTGGTAGCCTTAAAATCAACGAAAAACACTCTCACAGGCAGGCTACCATAATCAAAGTCTAAATTCCTGTTGTAGCCTTACATAGAGTTACTAGACTTATTTAGAGTTATTTAGTTCTAGAGTTACTAGGC
Organism: Egretta garzetta; assembly: GCF_000687185.1. Lineage (NCBI taxonomy): Eukaryota > Metazoa > Chordata > Aves > Pelecaniformes > Ardeidae > Egretta > Egretta garzetta. Next base: position 2,757,419 of record NW_009259984.1, read on the forward strand.
TTTCCATTTGTGTTTGTGATGCAGTTTGTTTTATTTGGCTGAAGCTGCTGCTGAAATCACACCTTAAATGAACTTTTAAATTTCTTCTAGTCAAGGGGTCATACCTGGGGCAGAGTGGAAATACAGAGATATTTATGTTCCTTAAAATCATGGAATGGTTTGGGTTGGAAGGGACCTTTAGAGGTCATCTAGACCAATCCTCCTGTGATGAGCAGGGACATCTTCAACTACATCAGGTTGCTCAGAGCCCTCTCCAACCTGACCTTGAATGTTTCCTTGGATGGGGCATCTACTACCTCTCTGGGCAACCTGTGCCAGAGTTTCACTGCCCTCATTGTAAAAAAATTCCTCCTTAGATCTAGTCTGAATCTACGTTCTTTTAAACCATTGCCCCTTGTCCTATCATAACAGGCCCTGCTAAAAAAGTCTGTCGCCACCTTTCTTATAAGCCCCCTTTAAGTACTGAAAGGCCACAACAAGGTCTCTCCGCATCCTTTGCTTCTCCAGGCTAAACCACCCAAATATGCTTTATACAAACATAACTGCATATAAAATTACTGTATAACATTATGTGGCCAGCATGCATCTACCACAGCTAGCAGTGGCTTACTAAAAATGTGGAGGGCAACAAGTGAAACTTCAGTTATAAGCAAAGTATACTTTTCTGCACAGCAGCATGACAATTTTAATGTTTGGATGGAAGGAGATTGAGAACGTCAAAATGAACCATTATGACTGGCTGGTCCTCAAAAAGAGTTCTCAAAAAGACGTCAAAACACTTGTAAAAATCTTTAGACTATGTAAATAGTATTAATTCTATTTTCTTTTCCTGTTGTAACATTTTTCATATATATTCATATATTCATATATATTTCATATATATTTCAAAAATATAATACCTTCAATACTTTGTAAATCCAGTGAATTAATGTGGAAGATCCACTGGGCGTACCTCTCCTAAAGAGCGAGTTTGCAATAAAATTGGGACTTTTTGTCTTTGTTAAGATACTTATACTAGCAGAAAAAGATACATTCAAACCTCATTACACACAACTTACTCTTATTTTTGGTAAAACGCGACGAAGTGTTTCTGCAGGATTCTGTCGCATCAAGACCGGAAGATTTGCCACCACACTTGTTCCTTGAATATCCTGGCCAGAACTTACAAAAATACATACATACAATACATTACTCTCTACGATGGTTACAAGTTCACAGCTTTCATTTAAAAAAGAAAAAACCCAACAAACCCAAACTACCCAGGTTATTAATAAGTTGAGAGGCATTGCTTTTTTTTATATAATATGTAGTAGAAAACAACATTAAAATATCAACCATAAAAGCAGTTATGTATCAGTTCCAATATGGAATGTTCTAATTTTTAGCGTAGCTTTGGAAAAAAGTATAAAATGTTTGAAAGATCTTTTCAAATGGGATGATGAAGGTTTTGCGGAAGCTTCTATACTGTAACAATATAAGTGATAAAGCATAGAAAGGGACAAATAGAAGATATGAACAGAAACTGCATACAACATTTTAAAAGAAATATACATTTTTTTCCTTTTTGTAAAAAAAAATAGGGAAAACAGATGAATAATCGGTGTATATTGACAAACATGATTAAAGAAGGGTGCAAAAACCTGGTTAGATTACAATCTTGTACAATTGTCCTCATCCTGTCTCTCACAATGGTATCCTGCAATTGAAAATTTAAAAAAAAAAAAAAAAGCAGGCTAGAAGGGAAAGGGTAGGCAGCCATGAAGAAAAGGCATGAGATGAAAATAAAAACTACCCAAGTGGATAAACTTCTGGAATGGAATCAGAAAGTGTCTGGATGCCAAAATTAAACATAAAACTAAACATCAACACATCCTTTTTCCTATTTAAATGCATAAAAATCCATTTTGCTAAACAAACTCAGATTTGTTCCAACAGCTAAGCAGCTCATTTTTAAATAAGCACGCAAAGCTCAACTGTACAATATTATTCTACACATAATTTCTAAAAAAATTCACAGTAAAAGTACTTTTAAATACTTCCATATACCACTCCCCATCCCATCATGACTCCAAGTTTTCTTAGTGAAATACATGAGCTCAGGAAGGGGACAAAGTACATAAATTAGTCACAGGACAGTAGATTTTCACAACAAACTTCCAGTTTTGTTCTGCCTCTGAAGTATATTAGGGAATTCACAGTTAAGATGCAACGCCTTCCTGCAGCATTTAGAGACGAAAAGATCATTACACATTCCATTAACGCTCTACATCATCCTCAACATTCATGTCTTTCAGAAGATCAAAAGGAGTTACAGGTACAGTCAAGCAGGCCAGTTTAGATCTATTTTGTTAAATGCATACAAATGTGCTTTTAAAAATGAGGATATGTTTGTAAAATAAGCAAGAAGCAAAAGCAAAAGCTTTAGTTAAAATCAACAAAGACTAAAATGCCCCAACAGAAATATTGTAATACCCCACTGGAAAGATTTTTTTTTTCTTTGCATCCTATAAATTTCCCAGTGAAAATATTTAAACAACAATTAAGTGTCACCAACATTAACTTAATCATGTCTAGCAAACTGCAATTACAATGTATTTTTGAAAGAAAGTATTCTTCACTATCCTCACAAAGATAATTTTCCATGTTAGAAGGCAGTACTTTCTGGAAGATTAAGTACAGGCTGGAAAGCAGGAATTGAGGAGTTCAAATCCGCTTTGCAAGGTGGAGAGTCACACACACCCCAGTTGACTTCTGTGTTTGGCTTCCATTCTGCAGATGGGTGTAATTACTCAACTCACCAGCTACAAACTACCCCTCTGTATAGGGGTCTTAACATAGGAAAACCTCTGCCCCAACAAAATCTTCCCCTTCCAGAAAGGGTAAATCCTGCCATGGCAGATAGGTCTCATTTTTTGTACAGAATAACACAAAGCGCCTGTAATTTGAAAGTATGTGTCTAAAGCATAGATGATGGAATTAACCTGAGCTTAGATTGTGTGTGTCTGCCTCTAAGATAATTTCCATTTAAAATCAATGGAGAGAAATAGGACTCAATAAAGAGCAATTTACCTCAGTCTAAATGAACAGTGTCATTTAAGCGTCTGTTTCCCTCTACTGCCTATAAAGGCAAGACACACAGACCTGCTCTCCTGCATGTACCTGTATTGTAATTAAATGATGGCTCCTGCCCACAGAAACACATTACAAGCCATAGTCCTGCAGGCATTCATGTTTACGCATAACTTCACCACTGCAAGTAGTCCCATTGTTTTCTCACCTAGTAATATACTAATATCCTTAGAAATGCTTTTGTGATTACAGCACAAAACTGATATAAATCTGGGACAAAACAAAACATTCCTACCTCCCTGAGTTCCAGACCAATCAAGAAGGATCCATCACAAACTTAGTCATGGTAATAACTGTTCTAAAGGGGTGCTATCCACCATGAATGCCAGGAACCAGTATTTTTGTCTTTTTTTTATTTTAAATGGACCACATATGCATTAAATATTACAAAAATAAGAACCCAAATAGGAGAGTTATTGTAAATTCTAAGATAAGTGAGCAGAAAGCTGCGAGCACTGTACTGAGGTTATCATACATTGCTGCCATCAGGGCTGCAATATCCTGACCCGCTGAGCAAAATTTGGAAATCATTCCTGGAGCAGAGACTTCACCTTTATTGCACCTATAGATTTACAATAATAAAGAGTGAGCAAAAAGTACAGCTTGGGATGGAGGTCAACACAGATGAAAAAAAAACCAAACAAACCAACCACTGAAATTGACAACATCAGAGTGGTAATAACAAAAATGTTTATAAACAGAATTTAACAAGCTGGAAACAGGTCATGTTTAAGATACATAATTTTAAGGTCAAGAAGAAAAGGCTCAACAGAACATAAAAACAATCACCATTTCCTGTATTTTTTTAATATGGCTTATCTTTTTCTCCTGGTGTCTACCTTACTTTAGAAATATAGGAAATTGCTAATACAACACTGCATTTTTTTTAAATATTCCATTTTTTTAAATATAGTGTGTATTCCAACTGAGAAAATGTATCAGTATTTTTGTAGGTTTTTAATCCTCTGTTAAGCCTACTACTGATATAAAATTAAGCTAACATGACTTTCTTAAAAAGTATTAGGAATCAATTTTCTGGCTAGTTATCATATACACCACTCTGTTTTTAACTGTTGTCTGTAAACACAAGAATGCTGACAAGTTTTGACAGGGCAAAGCTACACCAAAGCCCTTTTTAATGCCATTCAAACCCAGCACAAATGGATGAGAGTACAGATTTTCAGACTGATTTTAATATTAGCATCCCTGCAGTCTTACTCAGTAAAGATGTATGAGCTCTCTCAATAAAAACACGTCTCCAAGTAACATCTAAACTCAGTGAAAGGACAGTATTCTGTCAACTACTGAAAATGGACTTAAAATTAATGATTAATATCTGATCTATTTACAGCTTGCAATTTTTTTGCATTATTTTGCGTTTTATTATCTAATTTAAAGTCATGAATATTAAAGCCTTTCATGTTTATGGCAGATTTCCCTGAGTATCACATAGTAATTCCAAAAAAACTTTAAAGCAGAACTGAGAAATCTAGAGCTCCCAGAGTTGAAAAGGGTCACAGGGTGGATGAGGTCCATGGCTTCTTATGCTACAACTTGCAAGGAAAAGATGCATACCTTTGTATTATCCAGCAATAACACAAAAGGTCAAGGGAATTCGGAGTAGATATGTAATTGAAAATTTTATTCATGTTGTTTCAAGATGGAAGAAATCCTAACTGCTAAAAAACGCAACCAAAATGCAACATTTATCCATCCGAAATTTAAAGAAAAGGGGAGTATTTCCCTTTAAACCAGAAATGCTTAGTATCTGGCTTGCTGCCAATTAAGAATGCGAAGCAGGAGGCATTTCAACACCTACACAGCCTGTAATTTTCCAACTGCAGAAGATTTTTCTTCTATTTCTACCAAAGAAGCTGCACCATAGATTTTCTTTACATGTTAAAGACTTCAGGATTATAATGAATTATTGCTAAATGCTCAGATATAGACATTTTTGTACTAACAAATATATTAGAATAATGCTAAATCTTTTCAGAGTGACCGTAAACTCAGTGTAATGAAGGTGCTATTCCTTTATTAACAGTGCTAACTATAGAACTCAATAGAGCCCTATACTTAGAAGCAATTTAGCTCAACCTCTTGTGCTAGCAAAATCCTCATAGATAATACCATTTAAATATAAAACTTTGGGACTCATCTTCTGAGTTCATCCTACAGGAGATCCCAGTGACTTTACAATGCTGGGAAACCTCAGTCGGGGGATAGCTCTCACACTATTAGGACACTTCTGTCCTAATACTCAGTGCCCCTGCAACACCAGCTGCTCACTGCCAGCCGGCGGTACCAGAGCTGGTCTAGCTACAAGGCTCATTGAAGAGCTGATGCTTCTCAAGCACGAGCATAGCACTAAGCCCCTCCCTCTAGCCCTGCATTTTCAACTTGTTCCTTCTACCCTCAAAAAATGAAGTTACATTATATTTGGGACTGCCTTGAGACTGCAGCAAATCCTCCTAGAAACCACTTACAAATGTATGAAGAACAAAAATAAGTGACTGGGAGTAGTCAGCCTGGATTTGTGAAGGGGAAATCATGCCTGACCAACCAACTCAACAGCATTCTACAAGAAGATGACTGGCGTGGATGGTCGAAGTTGTTTTTTTAGAAAAGCTTTTCACATCAATATGCTCATAGATGAAGTACAAGCTAGATAAATGGAAAGTGATGAGGACTGAAAACTGGCTGGACTATCGAGCTTAAAGGGTTGTGATCAATGGCAATGCAGCCAGCTGAAAGCCAGCCACAAGTAGTTTACCTCAGGGGTCTACACTGGGGGGCAATACTGTTTAACATCTTCACTGATGACCTGGATGATGGGACAGAGTGCACCCTCAGCTAGTATGCAGATGACACAAAACCAGGAGGAGAGGTTGATAGACCAGACAGACGGTTGTGCTGCCTCAACAAGCTGGAGAAACAAACCAACAGGGACCTTAGGAAGTTCAACAACAGGAAATACAAGAATACAAGCCCTGCAGCTGTGGAGGAACAACCCCATGCACCAGTACAGGCTGGCAGTCAGCCAACTGGAAAGTAGCTTGGCAGGAAAGGACCTGGAGGTTCCAGTGCACACCAAACTGACAAGGAGTCAGCAATGCATCCTTGTGGCAAAGGCAGCTGACAGCATCCTGGGCTGCAGTAGGAAGGGCATCACCAGAAGCTCAAGGGAGGCAATTATTATTCTCCATTCAGCACAAGATATCATAAACAGATGGCAGTGAGTCCATCAAAGGGCCACTAAAATGATTAAGGGATTACAGCATCTAATATTTGAGCAGAAGCTTAGAAGACAGGGATTTTTAGCCTGGAGAAGAGAAGGCTTGGGGTCCTTATTTAGTATGTGTAATATCTGATGTGAGGCAGTAAAAAAAGACTGAGGCAGAATCTTCCCAGTGGTGCCCAGTGAGAGGACAAGAGGCAATGAGGACAAATTCAACACATAGGAAATAGCACTTAAACCTTAAAAAAAAAGTTCTTCTGTGCCAGAGTGCTCAAACATTGGAATGAGTTGCCCAGACAGGTGGCAAAGTCTCTGTCCATCCTCAGGATTCAAAATCCAGAGTTCAGGACAAGACCTTGAATACACTGTTCTAATTGACACTGCTTTGAACAGGGAAGTGGACTTGATGATCTCCCGAGGTCCCTTCCCACCATAACTATGCTAAGATTCTATGATTATGTTCAGGACAGGTGTTTCCAGGTTCGCAAACTTTCAGCAAGCTTAGGGCAGACAACAAGATTATTTATATTTAGAACAACTAACTACTTAAAATGGATGCTTAGAAATTCAATTTGAGTTTAACTTTTAAAACATTTTTAAAAACAGATTCTGCAAAATAAGAACAAAAAAGTTTAAAAAGTCCCTGGGTACTCAATTAGAAACATTTGTATCTAAAAGGGAATGAAGGACTACAGCTCCTTCTACAACATGAAGAAAGAAGATTAGTCACTGAATGTTCCCCAAAAGAATATTACCACAAAGGAGTTTGAAAAAGAGAAGATAGATTTGAATCTCTCTCTCTCGTTCCTTTGTACTAGCCTGCAAAACATGGTGACAGGAGCAGAATACAGCATTGTAAAGAAGACTGAGGTACAATGTTTACCCAAGCTAAAACTAAAGCACTGCATTTATGAACTGACTTTTCTTTAACACTGTGGCTAACTGTACCAGTTCAGCAGAAATGATTTGCTAAATTGTCATTGTTGAATCGACCACTGAAGTCTGTGCTTTGCGTAACTTCCGTTTTACAAAGCTAGTTCTGATGGATGGCTGCAGGGGGTTACAGTGTTAACACCCCATAACTGACACCATTTTCAGGGCAAGACTCCAAAATACTTTGTGTTGGCTTCAGTCTGCATTTCTTGAAAACTAAAGCAAAAATTTACCAACTTCAATGAGTGAGGGATTAGAATAATGTAATAAAAAAATTATTTGAATAAAGTACTCAATAACTAATTAGGTATTAGGAAAAAGAAATTCACAAAGAACACTGTCAAACATTGAAAAAGGATGCCCAGAGGCTGGAGGATCCTTGGAGATACTCAAAACTGTTCTGAACAATGTCTTGAGCAACCTGGTGTAACACCGTATTACAGTAGACTTGGCACTTGGCCCTGCTTTGAGCAGGGCATTGGACCGAATGACCTCCAGAGGTCCCCAACCACCTAAACTATTCTGTGACTGTGATTTGTAAATCCTAAACTTAATTTCCTATATATATAAAAGCTCAGTATCTGACAGGACTTAGCCTATTCAGAATGATTCAATATCAATTCACCTTCCAGGATTTCTGTTCTGCTGTACAATATACTGGTTGCCAAGGCAAACTAGAAATCCAAGTAAATACCTCTGTCAATAACATAAAAGTGCTTGGCCCTCAAGACTTTCTTAAAAGAATCTTCTTTACTTTTACTGTGAAGATTTTTATACAGCAATCTTTTCTATACAGATGGGGAGACACAGACTTAAGATTTATTAAACTGCTTTCTACGTACTACTCTTGCTAAGTAAAAACCAACACTTTTTACAAGTTTTATTTTTTGTCTTTGATAATTTCAGTTTTTTGTTAACAGGAAAAAATTCTAGAAAGTAGAAGTATGTCTTGAAATCACAAATATTTATGAATGATTTTACGACTAGTTTTCATCTTATTTCGAGGTGAATACTCCTTTGATAAAATAAAATCTGCTATTTTCTGTAAAAGTACAATCCTTAACACCAGGGTAAAGCAGTAACTCTCCTTTTATTTCCTATTATGTATGCTTACATTGTAAGTATACTTCTGTAAACATAAATTATGTAACAGGAATGTCTGAATCTATTTGACATATATTGTAATAAGTATATTATAAACATATCTGGTTCCATGGGAGGATCTGTCATTTCATTAAAATAACTTTCTTTAAGAGCCTCAGTTGAAGAAAGACTGAGAAGCGTAAGCTGTATGAACATTAAGACAGTCTTAAAATTAGATATTACAAGGCAGATTTTATAGACCGTATGTACTATGAAAAATTGTTTGTATGTTATCCTCTACCATGTTGCAAATGACAAATAAAAGTATCTGGAATCAAAATGATGTTTTATCTGATAATTTGCCCAAGGATTTGAAACTGCAGAGATAAAAATATATCCCAAATATCTAGTGTAAGATCAGATATCTGATGTATCAAACTGCTTATATTTCTGCCATTGTACAGTAACTGCTAAAAAAAAAGAGGCTTCCTTCTCAAAAACAGCTACTACAAGAATTTTAAAAAATTACTTTTAGACACACACATATATATAATTACAGACCTATGTATCATATTAACTATTTTATATATTATAACCCAATCTTATGTATTAAAAAACAATATTGGGGCTCCTAAGCTGTATGCTGCACTTTCTTCACTGCCAGAACATCTTTTGAAGACCACAGGGCACTATATGTAACAACCTCAAAACTAATTTAAATTGCCCTAGAAGCCAATGGCCGCCTTCTGTATGTACTAATACACTATAACATTTATGCATGCAAGCCTTCATATATAAAAAATTTATGATGATATGCAAGATTCTAGAAGACTGATATAAACCAGATTGTAACTAAGTCCAAGACTGTGATGGGGCCAAAGAATTAAGCAGCTTTGTCCGTTAACCCTTCCCTCCCTCTGTTGCCCGCCTAGCCAGAGCAAATAAAGAGAAGAAACTTTATTTTCAGGCTTCTATAACTTTGCTGAAAATAAGATAGAATAAAATTAATCTGAAAATGTAACACTTGATTAATATCAATTTTCAAGAAGTCAGAAGTCCTGGTAATATCACAGTATGAACATCTTGCAATTGACATTGTAACCCTTTTCTATTAAAATCTCATTTTCAAAACCACTTCCTCATTCTGATCTTCTACTTCAGACATATGTGTCTGTGGTCAGTTTACAGCACATCTGAATAAAATCTACACAACCTATATATTAAAAAAAGAAAAAAAATCTGATCTTAGTACGTATCTGAACATGCACCACTACACATGAAACTTCTAGTGCAATTAAAGTAAGAATGGAAACCCCAGATTTAGCTGCACAGTAGTTTTGTATTCATAGTAACCTTGTTTACCAGGATCAGTTTGGTCAACTGAAGTTTCTTATTTCTGTTTGCTTGCTGAATAACTGTCAAAGAGAGAAAGGATTTCTAATTTATACAAATACTCCCTTCTGTTTCTGAGCCAAAACAAATGTACTGTAATGACACAATAACTTCATTCTTCCTAACATCATCAGTTTCTGGGAGTTTAGACACTAATTACTATGAAGAAACATTCTTTTCTCCCTTGAATTTTAAGAAAAGTTTCAAGAATATAAGAAGTGCCTCAAAGGAACACATTTTTCCTCTCAAATATTACCCTAGTATCAACATTACTATCTCCTAGAAGATAAATGTTTCCTCTTCCTTAGATGACTTATAACACATATTGCATTTTGTATGGTCTCTGGGTAGAATTCATCTTAGTGGTTTTTTATTTTGAGTCTAAATTTGATAAGGAAAACCAGTCTTTTCATGCCAAGATCAAGATAATGCAATTTCCAATTCCTAGGTCATTTAACAAAAATGAGCTGGTAGCTCATACTATTTTTCCCTCTGCCCAGTCCTCATTCACTGACTCAAAATTTATAATTTTCACTTTCAACAAGATTTGTCATTTCACAGCATGCATGAAATGATATAAGAAGTCTACTGAAAAAGTACAAGGCCTGTAATTTTTCTACAGAGAAAGTGAGAAAAAAAAAAATCACAGATGCTAACCAAATTCTAGAAGGGTAAATTACTTCTGCTGACCTAAATTTGTTTTATAGTCTAATTTAGATGCAGGATCTCTTTTCATTCTTCAGTCTTATTTTTTGTATCAGTGTATTTCATCCACAAAGGTAGCTGTTTGTGGCATGAAAGAGATGAACACTTCAAATGACCTAACAAGACCTATAATCTGCTTAGAGTCTTCTTTCAACTTGTGGAGCATTATACACAATAGATCCAAAAGCTCCGACTTCATTACTTATCTGTGTGTCTTTCTATCATGTATTCTCATTCTTTCTGACCATAACATATTCAAACTCGTATCAAATCCATATTTTTCTCCATAGCAATTCTAATCTAATAGTTGTGGAAGTTAATGAGAATCTTCTCAGAAATATTTAAAGGTTCTTGATCCAGAAAGCAGTATCCATACATTTCAACCTCTTCTTCAGAAAATGGACTTGCGGGTCTAAAAAAAATGTCTATTTTTTCAAGATTTATTGACTGCTCTAACAGAAGGTACCATTTCCCTTCACCTCAACCCTTGCTATGAGTCTCTTCAATCATTTAAAACCTAACTTTCCTATACTAATTCCATTAGGAAATCTTCTGCATACCATTAAGAAAAGCACATCAAAGGTTAGGAAAGCAACTATTTGTCAATATCTACACTGCTTCATAAAAAAAGCCTTTTCTGTATAAGCAAGAGTTTGTTTTTATACTGAAGACCATGGTAAAAGCCTGAAATAACCATAACCTTCTAAGACTTAACGTAAAAGTAGGACTTTGAGCTATCTTCCAAAAACTCAAACTTTTTAAGATCCTGAAAGGAGGCTGTAGCAAGGTGGGTGTTGATCTCTTCTCTCAAGTAACAAGTGATAGGACAAGAAGAAATGGCCTCAAGTTGCACCAGGGCAGGTTTAGACCAGACATTAGGAAAAATTTCTTCACAGAAAAGTTTGTCAAGCATTGAAACAGGCTACTCAGGGAAGTGGTCGACTCCCCATCCCTAGAGGTACTTAAAAGATGGGTAGACGAGGTGCTTACAGACATGGTTTAGTGGTGGAATGGCAGGGTTAGGTTAATGATTGGACTTGATGACCTTAAAGGTCTTCTATGGTTCTATGATCCAGAAGAACAAAATCTAAGTTGCTGCATCAACCACTGTAAGACAGACAAATGGTACATAAAACACACTTTATACATGAGTTGACCACCCATTTTCAAAATCACACAGACTGGATCAAAAGAAAATGCAAATGTAAAAGACCAGTAGAGAAATTGTAAAGAGCACTGAGTACAGAATGAATGAAGGTACAGTGTATGAGTACAATGAATGAATTAAAAGACACAAGAAAAAGAAAAATAAAAAAGGGTAAAGAAACTGAACCCAAGGGTTTGAAGCTATTGCTCACAGCATTTTCCCCCCATACGCAAGAGAAATATATCTGTATACCTATAGAGATATTGCAAGTAGATAGATATCATATATAATAATATAAGCTGAACTCATGTTTCAATTTGAAAAATACAGCAGTAAAATTGTGAGCATGGAAAAATATATCCGAAATTTTAAAATTCTTTTGAAGCTTTAGCTGTAGAAGCAGTTCTTTCATCCCAACCAAGGAAATCTGACTGACCTCAGAATGACTTCAAACAGTTAACACTAAATTTCTACCAAATTATTGCTGTCATATTCAAAGGGCCTGGTGACTCAAAAGAAAAAAATAATTAGAAAAAGAACACAAAACTGTGAACTTACTCCTTATATAAGCTAGCTTTTAGACAACTCAAAAGTGGAAAGCCTTGCTTGTTCGCTTTGTTTGTTATTCAAATATTTTCAAGTAGTATTGGACATTTACTTCAGACTGATGTAGTTACATGCATCAGCAATACAAGTCAAACAGCTAACTCTAGTGTTGTTTTCTCACCCATCAGAAGCAACCATAGATCAAAGGCAGCTTTCTGAGGTAAACATGCAAATAACTAAAAATTACTTCAATTCCAAGCTGTTGCTGATTCACGTTCTGTCAAACAAAAAAGTGCTTTACTTGATTCATGTTCACTTTGGAAAGTAGGATGAAATTCAGCTACCTAATTAAAATGAAGAGTCAGAGTCATGTCTCAGATATATATGAGATTTGTTCCACTGATGGCATTCAGCTTGAAGTGGACAGATAATCAAACCAGATAATACAATTAACATAATAAACAAATTGAAGTGATGACATAAATCCTGCAAATTTCCAGCTCTCTGGCAGAATAATTTTAAACAGTAGATAAAAATGAGTATTATATATACAGATAATTCATCTGTATTTACCTTCCTGTTAAAATCATTATGAGCACACCATCAGAATTCTCCTGCCTACCCAACTAGGTTTAGGTAATTATAATCCACATAACGCTCCCTACCTTCAAAATCAGTACAATGATCTTAAACAGCCTTTTGTTAGACTATTTTTTCCTCACATACTCATATTTTAACTTATTTCTAATGGTACAATTATCCCAAAAAGAGTTTGACATTCTGCAATGGGAAGAATAAATAAAGCATTTACCAGTAATTCCACCCACATTTACTAAAATTAGTTCAGAATCATCTCTGGAAGAAAAGAATATCTCTTTCCTTTGAATGCATGTCAAATATGCTCAACTGCATAAATCCTTCACAGCATACCGATGTTAATCACCAGAATATCTGGCTTATGTATTTACTACGTTAGTATCAATATCCTTCAATGGAAGCAAAAGTAACAAGGAAAAAGAAAAATTACAGTAAAAGGCAATCATCGATACAATACTATTTGCATAGCGCTTCCCCCCCACCCAGACTTTGGTTTGTCTTTTTTTTTTTTTACTGAAAAAGAATAGACTTAACTGATCACTAAAAGGTGTGGGACAGCAAATTTTTAGACTAACCTCATTCGGAATATTAACACAATGTATTATTTTCGTGAATTATACTTCTATTAGGTACCTGATATGGCATCCATGCAAATGGATATCTACAGGTAGAATTTACCCTAAAAACAGCACACAGTGCTTAAAATACCGATGTTATTTCAGTGCATCCAGAAATCCAAAGTTCTGTATGACTATCACAGGGCCAACATAGTCTGTACAGGTGTCACACAAACTATCTCAAGTGGTATTCAGTGTATAGTCTCCTGAAGATAATGAGCTTAAGGCAAACCCTCAAACACAGGGATGATGGTAAAGAAAAGGAAAATAAGGTGTACACACTTGCAAGGGAAGGAATAGCATCTGGGGAAAAAGAAAATCAGTATTCTGTATGTTGGACTCAAAAAGGGGGAACAACAGAATAAAAAAAAAACCAAACCACTAGTATTTGCATCCTTCACCAGAAAGCACACAAAGTGAGTCATGAACACCTGAAATGACCTAACAAGTACTAAAATCTACCTAGAATCTTCTTCAACTCATGGGTCTTACTGGTGTGAGGCGTTATACACAATAGAATCATAGAATGTTTTGGGTTGGAAGGGACCCCTAGAGGTCATCTAGTCCAACCCCCCTGCAGGAGCAGGGACACCGCTAACTAGATCCAAAAGCTGCCACTTTCCAACTGTTCATTAAAAAAAAAAAAATAACACACTCTCCATTTAATCAGGAAGTAAGACGAGGCACTGGAAAAATTAGTACCTAAACCGTTCAGAATTGGCAATAAATAAATACATAAAACACAAAGGTCTCTAACACATTGCTTTCAAATAGGTGGGATAGTTCAAGTGATCAAAGCGCAAGTGTATTTATCTGCCCTTAAGAGTTCACTTTTTCTATACCAGTGTGCACCTAATCATTTATTACAAACTCATGGTGCAAGTATTTTCTTCGTGTGTAATAAACAGGCATGCAAGGTTCAAAAGAAGTTACAAGGAACCCTTAAAATGCACTTACAGTTGGCCTTACACGGTGATAAGAGTAAGAGGAAATAGACATGCTCTTGGGTTAAAACCTGTACTAAAGAAGCAGGTTAATTTTAAGCAGTTGTCATTATTTTCTACATTGATTTAGTGGTTAGCATTTGATGCAGTTGTAAAAAGCAAAATTAAAAAAAACAAATCTTGCCCTGAAGACTATACCCTAAATAACTTCTAGCTCCCAAAATGGCAGAAAAGGTATCCTAATCCTGAGCTTTTAAATGAAATTACATAAAGGAGATTAACTGTTTATAAAAGAAGAATTTTGGTGCAAGCAGCAACGAGGCTGTGACTCATGTTTTGCTATTTAATATGGACATAAATCCTCCTCCTCAAAAAGCTCAGTTACAATTTCAGCAGTGAAAATGGCATCTTTTATGTTTCTCCCTTTAAAGCTAGCATTTTTATCTCTAGGCCTGCACAAGGATGTAAGTAATATTACTATGTAAATATGTATATTAAAGCAGATGTCCTTCACATTTCTCTTTTACATATGTTTATTCCATCAGAGACAATACAATCAATTCATATTCACAACAAAAACAGAGTTAGCATTTTTAAAGCATTTCTTTACTGTCCCTAGTCTAGCCTTCTCAATATACTCTTGGTAACAGAAGTTACCAAGCAATTTCACTAGGGAGGAAAGAAAAAAAAGAAAAAGAAATAAAAAGAGAGTATGTACTACTTTGGAAAGTCAGACCACAAGCTGGTCAGCTGCACTTCTCATGCAGCACACGCAAACGGTAAATCATTCCATTTTGTAGACATAACCCCTTGCAAGCAAAATGTATCGGTATTACTGAGTGAAACAGTGCTTCTCCTACTGTGCAGCTCTGTTTATATCAATTGAATTATAAATGCCTTGACCCAGCTTGAAACCAACTTTCTTGCTCTTCTCCAACTGGTAAAGAGAAGCGTGTTGGAGTTATATAGGCAGCTTTGAACAACTTCTATTTAATCTTCGCATAAACTGATGGCTCCAGTGCTTAATGTTGTTCTTTGTTGTTCAACAACAGTCATCAGGAGGGAAAATTAATTGATTCCTACCCAAATTAATTCACTGTTTTTACTAAAGAAACATGGACTTAAAGCTTTTTACTAGGGGCATAATTGACAATTCGTACACAAAGCTATATTCATAAGCAAAAAAACAGGGGCTCCAAGACTTTCTGCTTATAACCTTCCCCATGCTCCAGGAGTGCCACAGAAAACCCTGTGGCAACTTTTGCAATTTTATTCAAAGTTACAGTGCGTTGCTGTTTAAAAAAATAAAACCAAACCATATCATTCTGATTTAAGATACACTGGGGAAAGAAAAAAAAAAATTCCTACGTTTTGGGGTTTTTCTTCCCCACAATCAAGTGCAATATTTAACTTTAAAAACCTATGAGAAAAATGCCTTAGGAAAAAATGTCTGTATTGATTGGTCTCTTCGTAAAGCCAGAATAATTCTCTTAAACCAGGATGATTATTGAAAAATGGATAAGGACAATAAGAAAGGATAAATTACTTGTTTTTTCCCCATTAGAAAGAATGTAAGACTATATTCTTTGAGCAGTCTTC
The DNA here is from genome assembly GCF_000687185.1 of Egretta garzetta. Lineage (NCBI taxonomy): Eukaryota > Metazoa > Chordata > Aves > Pelecaniformes > Ardeidae > Egretta > Egretta garzetta. Next base: position 2,773,349 of record NW_009259984.1, read on the forward strand.
AGTCTTTCTTCATCATTATACATTATTTGGTGACGCTGGTCACATTCATTTATATCATCTTACAGAAAAGTACCTTTTAAAAAATGTCTGAAGACCTAGAAATACCTTCCTGGCTACTGTAAATAGATAAAGTCAATAAAACAAGACCCCTAGTTACTATACTCATCTTAGGTTCAAAACACTTAAAATGATACAATTCCATTCATATCAGTTCATCTATACCTGCACACAGCCTGAATCTGACTTTCTTATGCTATAGTAAATTTAAGAACAGTGGAAGAACAGGAAAGTAGTTTACAGAGAAACACTGGGACTAAAATCATACTGTAGCACATTTCTGTAAACAAGGAGCATGTAATTCTGGAATTATACAGTGACCAAGAAGTATTGCCTATCCGTAGAGTATGTTAAGAAAGGGGTAGGTATCTAACTAAATCCGTTAGTACGTAAGGGGTAGATGGGCAAGATGTTTCCAACAATAGTTAAGTTCAAGAAAGCATAGCAATTCCCCTTGGTCCTGCTGTGAATTGATATGACTGACACAGAATGACTCAGCTGATCTGCACGTGAGAGTTGTACACATCCTCAGAAGCCACAGCCACGCAACAACATGGAATAAAGAAAACTGCTCCTGAAACAACCGCTACCAAGATACGGAGGAATATATCCAGAGCCTGGTATTTTTATTCCTTAGCATTAACCCCTCACAGGGTAAGGCTTTGCAAAAAGAAACATGCAGAAACATTTACGTGAATGCAAAAGAAGCTAAAAGGTAGAATTAAAACAAAAATATCTGCATCATCGAGAGTCCAATCAAATAATAACATGGATATGAAGTATCTGGTACATTTTCCTGCTTGTATAAAAGTATCAGCCAGAGGCAATAAAGCATGCCTCAGACAGATATATCGAAGAGATCTAGCATAAGTTTCCAAGTGGTTCTTTGTCTCTTTTCTCATTCTCTTTTATTATGACTCATAAAGCAGAAAGACATTTTTCTTCCGTAGACAGAGGTGTTCATCTGATAGGCTACAGGGAATTAACGTTCAATGGGAAAGACTACATCTTGTCAAAAAGTGTCTCCATAAGACCAGCAAGGTTATTCATGGAGAGAGGAGTAACTTCAAGAACCACAGTAAATGTGATAACCATGCAGAATTAGTTTTAACAGACGGAGACATAAGAGTTAGAGAACTTTATTTTCAAAGCCTGCAAAGGATACTGTTATTGTTCAGACTGGAAAGACCCATACACAACCTGATCTAGGAAGGTATTAATACATCGGGGCAGGGGGAGGAGAAAGGGGGGAATCAAGATGCAAGAACCCCAGTGGCATTAATTCTCAAAGTTTGAGTTTCGAGAACAACTCAGTTCAGTAGTATTCCCATCACTATCATGTTCAAATAAAAAGATTCTTGCTACTTTTGCATTACTGGCCTGTCTTTAATAATCTTTCCCCAAAGGCATAACTCTGGCTAGAAATGCCACTTGTGGCATCAGTTTTAGAATCTGAAGCAGCCTTCTTTTTTCAGGCACAGAGTCCTATAATTGTGTATAATTTAAACATTTGGTTCTTTAGCTGTAATATGGCTTATGCCAGACTATGTCAATGGAAATACTCACTATAGAAATCACTTCCAATTTCTTTTTCAGTTTGTCTTCAGGACCTAAAGAGAACTTTTCCTATACAAAAGCTGCCCCTGAAAGATTAAATGAGATGCCCCTACCAAAGTAGGAAAACTCAACGAAGAATGGAGATCTCCTTAAATTGCTTAGGCTCAAGAACTGTGCACATTCCCATTCTGTTTTCCTGGTGTAAAAAGTTCTGTTTAAGTGATGAAATAATCCTGGTTTCCTTCCTGTGGCATAAAGCTTTGGGCTCTGAGGCTTGACAGAGATGCAGTGTAACTTTATCACTGTTTTGGCATTTAGACTACCGGCTGGTGGAACAAAGGCAAAAACATTAATATTACTAAAGTTAACTCTGAAAATAACTAAATAAAACAGTTATACAAGTATACCCTGAAGAACAGGATTAATATTAAACCTCAATGAACCTATTTCTTGTCTCATTCCAAATTATTCCTGTCATATCAGCTGAGGCACAGACACAGGCCCAAGCCTGCATTCCTAGTTCCTGAAGTCCTTAAATTATAATCAGAATTTCACCTCAGTAAAACAACTTCCCTTCACACAAAGTTTACAGAGTGCAGCAATGTGAACCAATACATAATGGAGTGTTATCTGCCTCGCTTTGTGGAGATTCAGAGAAGTATCTGAAAGAGCTCTGAATGTAAAAATATGTGGTGCATCAGCACTAACAATCATTATTCTGAACAGTGTTAGAGTATTCAGATTTCTGGGACAGGTAATGGCACATGCTACTGTCCTGATACTCACAAAATTGAAATGTTTACTAATTGCTTTTCAGGGAAGAGTAGCTGGACCAGTACTAACTGCTGCTGCTCCCCTCTGTCGGCAACAAATGAAGTAGAGTCAGAGTGCAGGGCCATGGAGTCACCACACCATGACATGTGAAGGGCTCCCTATGCCTACAACAAGTAGGCAAAACACCAGGACTTTTCAAAAAAATCCACTGGATACCTGTTTCAGTCACTAGCATATGACAGTCATTGTATTACAGGGCACCATTGTGTGAAAGTGTTCTCAGACTTGCCATAAATGGACAGCTTGACCTACTCTTTGAGGAGTTTGTACCTTTGATACAGTCTAACACAAAGCATTACATTTTCCCATCTACATTCTCAAGTAGTTTCCATTGGATGCATCTCCAGGTCCTGACATAAACTAGTGCAATACCTTTTGCCAAATAAGGCAAAGGACACAAACATAAATTAGTAATATTGAGCAAGCATGAGGATAAAAGCTCCTTACAAGTACAAAATGTTGTTATAAACACTTGGAGCTTTTTAAGGAAGGTGATATAAAGGAGATTTATTATACTTACACATTAATTATGTGCCATCTTAAAATGAACTGTGCAGCTGTTAAACTTATTTCTTAAATGCCACTGCTCATCTAAACAAAAAGAAAACAAACTCAGTCTCCTGCTGGGCAACATGCTATTCCTGTATGGGATTTGTCATGTAAAAAGAAAGAAACATTGTAAATATTTAGCTGGATATTCCTATGTAGATCTTTTCTAGGAGAGCACAATGAGGTTTTCCCAGTGCAACAGAACAATTTTTAGAAGTTAAGAAAATACACAGTTCTTTCAGCTGTGTTTACTATTTAAAAAGGCATCCACACAGCTACCTAGTTTCTCCTTATTATGTCATGCACAAAGATGCTCTGAAACATAAATATAATTGACATCTCCAGAGGAGAATTTGAGAATGCATAAAGAGCTACCACTGATCTCACTCATTGCAACCCTCATGTAGACTTCCAGAAGCCATTTAATGTCATTAAATACACTGCAGCTGATACTTCATACTTTCTCATGATTTCAACTAGTGCTTGACTTCATAGATTCAAAGTACAGATTAGTGTAACCTGAACTAAATCTGTTCTGCTATTGATGGGAGAGTGATCTACAGCTGTGACATCTTCTCTGCTCATGCTCCTGCTCATAGTAGCATGAGCAGTCACACAGTTGCACATTTTGTTGGAAGCAAGTACCTGAAAAATTTGTTAGAATTAGTATCAGTTCCCCAACCTAACTGAGACTGCATGGCCGCAATAGCATTAGCACTGGCACAAAAAATGTATCAGAAACACAGTCACGTAAGGAAACGAGTGAAGAGCTACACTTTCTGATACAGGAAGAGCTTAATTCAGCTTAATTTGACTGTGAAACTATACACCAGGAAACCTTATTAGCTTCATGAGTACCCTAAGTCAGCCAAACACAGTGCTAAGTCTCAAAGCCATTTGACCCACTCCTAAGCCCTGTTCCCATGCTGCTGCACACTCCCCTGGTGCTGGCACAGGGCTTTTCTCAGGTGCACAAAGCCCTGGATCACACAGTTCATCTGTTTAAAACTAACCATTATTTTCACAGTTTCCCTGAGATAAATTCCCCAATGTGCTGTGCACACACAAGGGCAAATGAAGCACAAACGCTAGAACTGGGAAAGGACTGGCACTGCCATCTTCCTGCACTGCCCGTGGCCTGAGAAAGAAAACAGAAATTAAGATTTTTCTGTCTTCTTTTTTATTTGTTGAGGTTTCTCCGAGAACTATACTAACACTGCTCTGTGTATTTACAGGTGATTCCTCAGCTGTAGTTTCAACTCAGCAAATATGATCAACACAAGTATTTGCACAAATCCAAATTATAATAAAAGTATGTGACTTAGCATCATTTCAGAAGACTACAGGCACTACTTTAAGGTGAAAGAATCAATTCTATATACATTAATTTGTTTGTATAACAGAGTCAAGGTCAAGCAACTTAAACATACAACTAAGGGAATCAGGAATGAAAATTTTATAAAATTTAGGTTGTAATAAGAGACACTTTTTTTATTTGGACATAATTTAAAAGACTGAAGAAATACTTTTTATAGTATTTACAGCTTGCCAGTATAGTTGGAAGAATTATTTTCCAATGGGCTTAGCACGACAGCTGGATATTTCAGCATACTATGTATGCATCAGGATCATAAATTCAGGAGCTGTATAATCTGAACGGAGTAGCCAGTTCTCACAATTATGCAACACAAAAAAATTTAAACAATGTTTATATTAGAAAATCAGCGCCTAAAGTTACATTTAAATGAAAGCTTTCATTTAAATTCAAAGGTGAGTTGCCTGCACCTACGAGAAAAGAAAATCTCCAAAACTAACACAATGAAGACTAAAAACTAAAAGGAAAATAAAAACTAAAAAAAAAAAAAATCTGTTAAATAGTAGTGGTTTTGACACAATTAACAACATATACTGTATGAAAAGATGTTTAGAATTTGAGAATACTCTAGCTAATCAAAGATGGCTGCAGTAAAGTACAACTTTTTTTTTTTTTTTCTTTTTTAAAAGACATGCTCGGTTTATAGGCATTGAATTCCTTCCAATCTAGATAAAGTACCTATTGTGTCTTCAAAAACTGTGCTAAATGTTTTGGAGGGGGATTGTGTTGTTTGCTAAATTGAGAGATAGGATCACTCCAAAACAAAAGTACAGTATGTTTCCCGAAGGGTGAATAATTCAGTCTTCCACCTTGATAAGTCATTATTACCCTGTTATTCTAAGTATGACAGAAATGTCAAGGCCTGGAAGCTTTAACGGCAAGCAGGCACAAATAAACAAAAAGTAGCTGAATACAAAATAATACAATACACACAACAATGTAAAACCCTAGGGAAATCTATCAGAAAAGTCCTCAGAAAACAAACCATGCTACAGTGTGCATGCCAGCAACCATCCTTGTATACAAACCAGATTCACATCAGGCAAAGAATACGTATTTTGCTATTGGCTGTATGCCATAAAAGGGTAAGCTACAGTGAGACAAATGAAAATCAGTAGTAACATCAATCAAACATCAGCAAACACGGAAACTAAGACTACAGACAGATGTTCATAGCAAGAATTAAAATTACTGTCCCTGAGCTGCTTATTGCCACTGTCCTGGTAGAGGTCATGATGCCTTGAAGTGGAATGCAAACTATTTGGTTGCTTACTTAGGTGAAGTCTGGCAGCTTGTCTTAATCTGCTGACGGTTTTATGATAAGCCATCAATCTTGACATCAACATGGTTGAGATGCACATAGCTATTTTGCTCTCCTTGTTCTTTTGTTGGGCCAGCAACATCCAAAATACAGGCAGAATACAACTGTTCAGTGATTCCAGCTAGATCCTCCAGAAACCCCCAAGCACTCAGGCTGAAGCTCTAAAACATAGATCCTACACACTCAGATTACCCTCCCTCTTTAGGTACCTAAGTCCATTTGATTTCCATGGCAAGTTCCTAAACATCCCTGACAACCTGGTCTAAGGAAGCCCAGTTCCTTGACCAGAATCAAGGTTAATTGAGATTACAAGAAATAACAGTCCAATTTATTACCACATTCTTATTAAATTAGAACTTGCTCAGCCTAATTGAAGAATGTTACCTAATTAAAACTGAGTACTTTGGGCAACAATTATCTAAAACTGAAGTTCACTCATGCTTATGTCACATTAAAGTGACTCTTGTCACGTTTAGAGGGGGTCCAGAGAAGGGCCACCAAGATGGTCAAAGGTCTGTGAAGCCTGCCATATGAGGACAGGCTGAGAGCGCTGGGTTTGTTCAGCCTGGAGAAAAGGAGGCTCAGAGGTGACCTCATCACAAATGATGTACCAGTATTTAAAGGGTGGCTACAAAGAAGATGGAGGCTCCCTTTTCACAAGAAGTCACATGGAAAATAAAAGGGGTAATGGGTACAAGTTAATCCTGAGAAAATTCTGACTCAACGTGAGAGGAAAATTTTTCACTATGAGAACAGTCAACCATTGGAATAATCCCCCCAGAGAAGTCATTGACTCTTCCACATCGGACACTTTCAAGATGCAGCTGGACAGGGTGCTAGGCCATCTTGTTTAGACTGTGCTCTTGCCTAGAAAGGTTGGACCAGATGATCCTTGAGGTCCCTTCCAACCTAGGATTCTATGATTCTATGGTCACCAGAAGAGCTACTGAGTCCTTTCCTTTTGCTTGCATAACTGTTTCTATATCCATATGATGAGCCAAACCAAGGAGTTGATTTGCCTGAAAACTAATCTGACTAACAATGATCAGCTTTAGCTAGATCATCTTGTCTCAATCTATCTCATTACATAGTTATCTGATGAATAGTACTGGCAGAAAAGGGGAGACTGAAAGCAGTCATTCCCTAAAAATAATAACTAAATATAAATATATAAACTTGTTAGGATCATCAAAAGTACAATTAGCACTTTAGAATGTAAAACTAAACTATGAAAGGTAACAATGGAAAACCAATTAAAATGAAGCCATGTTCCTGTGAAAGTGAGATTTCAAACAGGGTTAATGTGAAATGTACTCACCATGTGCTAAGAACATTTGTAGACATATATCTATGTCACACTTAGGAGAAGACAATGAACAAAAATTTATAAAGTCTATGACAATACATCTTGGCTAGACACAGACAGACAAGACATTGCAGAAATACAAAATAATCATTAGATGAACACGTACTAGATGGGCAAAACAAGTAACTTTACAATACCAAGAAGTAAAAGAGCATGCCAGAAACTCTAGTGTTACTGGCAAATGAGAAGTAATACAAGAGGTGAAAAAAGAAGAATGAATTGATGAAACTGATGAGAATTGTGAAAGTAATACCTCCTCAAATACACAGTATAGCAAGAATCAGCCAGGGGGGGAGGAGAGGGATGTCGACACGACAGACAAAAAACCCAAAACCAAATCAAAACCAAAACAAAGAAAAACCACTATTCAGGCACCAAAAAACTCAGACAGTAAAAGGCTGCACTATTCTCTCCAACTAGGATGTCAATGTACCTGTCTTCAGACTACGATAGTAAAAGACTTCAGAAGCAGAAATCTAGAATAAGCAAGTATCTACTAATCATACAACTCTGCATATAAGCAAACCAGAGTATCCAAGTTCAAAGGTGGGGAGGAGAAGGTGGGGGCAGGTTTTGGAGGGAAAGCACAATGCAAAAGGAGAAGAAAGTGGTTGGGCTTTTTTGTTCAGAATGAAAGCCATTAAAATGCGAGAACTCTTTTTGGACTTTCACAGAAAATAATTACTAAACGTTAGCTTTACTGTATCATAAAACAGTTTCACTCAGTATTAGTCAGCTCCATTGTACTGTACAAGCAAAAGTAAAGATATCCTCCTCAGTAAATTAAAAATCCCCAACTTGCACATTTGGGTTACATAAATAAGTGACAATATAAAAGACAATGTGACACAACATTAAGTATTTTCATACTATTTGTAAATATTTAAGGTAAGAGAGTTGCTCTCTATTATTGTTCTTAGATATTTTTTTAATGCATATGGAAATAGCATCATCCTTTCCAAATGGAGCACAACACAGACATCAGTAACAATTCATTTCAATCTCACCAAAGCAATTTTTAGAGTGGAATTTTCAGAAAAGGCAATGTCTTTTTGGTTAACATCAAGAAGAGTCCCACATAAGGGCCAACTGAAGGACAGCAAATAATGCATCTGTGTGAGAAAATGAGGCATGAAAAGACCAGACTGACATTATTGTTAAACAGGAACAGGCAGAGGTATTGTATTATAATAGATTAAAAAATGCCAGACGAGCCAAAAATACATACCTTTGTAGATTATATAAAGGATACTACCTGTGTTACAGGCAGCTTTTCAACTCTGTTTGCTTATATTGCGCTCAGTACAGGGAATGCAATATACTATTGAACAGCAAAAGCTTCCACTGGATTATTGTATTAACATACACAGACAATCACAGCAAGTGATTGCCTTACAAAAAGCTTATGAAGCAGAGATGAAGCTACCTTTCAGCAATGAGGACAATGCAGAGGCAAAAATGAAAACTCCATCACAAGGAAAAGAGTATTATGTCCCCAGAACAGTTGCTCAAGTAGAGAGAAAGCAGATGAAGATGTCAGAAGAAGTTCAAGGCCAGGCTAAAAAGCAATTAGTAAGATGAAAGATACGAAGTGGAACCTTTTACCCTTTAACAAGGCAATGATCCAGTAAAGACATATTGCTGGAAACATGATCTTTAATTGGGAAAAGAACAAAGAAATTTGTAAAAAGTCAACTATGCTGATTGCCATGAGATAAAAACTAAAACTGACATGCATCCTTTGCAATGATATGCACCACATGCAAACTGTTTCCTCTGAATTTCCCTAGAGTCAACAGACTGCTCTGATTACAGAAACTATTAGCAACGCAAGTTTTAAAATCCACTATTTAAAATAGTTCAGCATTAAAAAAAAAAAAACATAGACAAAATTCAGTATCAAAAGTAGTATCAGTGGACAAAAATGCTTACCTAAAAATAATGCCAGGTGCCCCAAAAAGAGAAAGTTAAGGCACTGAGAATATGTACTCTAAACATTGAGGAGAGGCACAGACTAGAAGAACACTTAAAATAGCAGAATAGGCAAACTGAGAGGGAGCTGCAGCTGGTTCTCCAATTACTAAGTATTGTTTAAAAACGCATATTCCAATCAAAATCTCTCATAACATTTGCAGTCTCAAAGACGACTTACACAGTAGTTGAAAGATCTGTATTTTAAACTATCAAAATTTAAGTTATCCAAGTAGCTGCAAATAAAATACTTTAAAGAACAAGAAGAAGGAGGTAAAATGAAAAACCAGAACACAGGGAAGGGTTAATGTAGTATATTCTACAGTATTTCCTAAGGACTATAAAACTAATCTCCCAAGTTTTCTCTTCTGAAAGCCCAGACTCATACAGTATGCTCCAACAGCTCTGTTACCAGTCTGTTGGTAACTGCTCATGCCTTAGAGTGAATATGAAGTCACTGAACGACTGGTGTTATTAATGTTAACACTCAGGCAATCTTGCAAAATCAACTGCAGGGGAAAAAAAGATGAAGTACGACTCAGTGCTTGGCGAGGGCCATATTAGAAACTCCGAAAATAAATGTTTATACATGTACACAGGCATTCTATTCTATGCATTTTTTAAATAAAACTACAGTACTTATTTTTATCTTGTCAATGTGTTTAATGTAGCAGAAAGTAAGAAACTACTACTGAAAGACAGAAAACAAGAGTGAAGAGTAATGCACTAGAAAAGCTGTATGTAAGCATGATGGTCAGCAATGTTTCATAGTAATATTTTAAGAAATACCTGAGCAGATAAACAGCCCTTTCAATATCACCGAGTTCTTCATCAACTGTCAATCTTTCTATTTCTTCTGCTGTCTGTCAAGCGTGAAACAGAGATCATGAGTTTACAATGCCTTACTATTTCCTGATTTTAATCTTCTTCAAACAACCCCTTCCTCCCCACATCTAGAGATAATTCCATGAGTAATTTGAATTTAATCCTTGAAATCTCTAGCCAACATTCCAAATTCAAATTAATCTTTCACCAGGAAAAGATGGGATGTAACAGAAGTACAGTTCCATGTCAGACACTATCACTATTAATCACTTAAAAGTATAAACAAGTCACATATAAATTAAAGACCTAAGTTAGTCTATTTTTTCAAGCTTAATATTCTTATGCTGAAAATATTAAGTCTCTGCTATACAGAATTCGCGACTGTTTATTCCAGAATGACTGAAATTTTTTAGTATCACAGTGCGGTAAAAAATAAACTGTCTACTCAGTTAGCTGTGCATAAATAAAACAGACATCATTTCAAACGGATTTTAAAGCATCGTTCTACTTGGAAGCATATACCTTCAGGCTCCTGCGTACTGGCCTCTCTATAATAGTTAGTTCCTGCAGGTCTTCTATGTATCCAAACAAATTGCTCTGACTAAAATCCATTTTGGAGAAGAAGATTATTGGATGCATGTAACAAGTAAAGCCTTTGGCAACCGATGCTCTCCGCGAGTCTCACATCGCACTGACGGAGGCAGGACCGACACGGCGCAAC
>NW_009259984.1:2784744-2794584 GCF_000687185.1 Egretta garzetta
TCACCCACCACGACCCTCCCCTCGGCTGGGGCAGCGTCCATCCCTTTCCAGCTGTCCTGGGACACCCGACCACTGTCCTGCCCCGCTATTACAGCTATTTCAAAGCCAAATTACACAGAAGAAACCTATAAACGTGCTGATTTTAATGAAAAGTCCAAAGCACAAGGAGTCCAAAGTACAAGGAAAGGCTGAGAGAGTTGGGCTTGTTCAGCCTGAAGAAGAGAAGACTGAGAGGGGACCTCATCAATACATACAAATATCTTAAGGATGGAAGTCAAGAGGATGGAGCCAGACTCTTTGCAGTGGTGCCCAGCGACAGGACAAGGGGCAATGGGTACAAACTGAAACATAAGAGGTTTCAGTTGAATATGAGGAAAAACTTCTTCACTCTGAGGGGGACGGAGCACTGGAACAGGCTGCCCAGGGGGGGTGTGGAGTCTCTTTCTCTGGAGATATTCAAAGCCCGCCTGGATGAAGTCCTGTGTAACATGCTCTAGGAGAACCTGCTTTAGCAGGGGGATTGGACTAGATGATCTCCCGAGGTCCCTTCAAAGCCTTGCGATTCTGTGATTCTGTGAAGCAGGTTCCCCCCCAAATGAATGCTTTTATGTTAATCTAACCAAAAAAAGAAACACCAAAGAAAAACCTTTGAAGTCCTTGGCAGTGTGAATCTACATGGAAGGCATCGCTCCTGCTCTTTGTAACTTCTTCAGCTGTAGAGTCCTCGCCCTGACTGGGGTGACCTACCGCTCACCCTTCCAGCAGGGCAGCCTGCAGTACAGATGGGCCTCCCCATACCTGCAATTCGGCCTTGGATGCTGTAGGATTTATCCTTCTGGCTCACATATATGGGGAGTACATTGGGGGTACAAGAGAGAAGGTTTATTTAAAAATAAAGGTATGCCCTTTTTAGCCCAGATCAGTGGGCAAACAAACATGGAAAATGCGTGCTCTTAAAAATTCAGTAAGACAGCTTCTTTTGGGGTGGGTTAGTGATGCAAAATGCATGCAGGACAGGAATTGCCACACATGGTTGCACTTAGCATTCACCAAGCTACGTAATTCTCCAGGCCTCAAGACCGTGGCCTTTGCAATGACCATATGGAACACGACTTAACAGTCATACTCACACCAGGAGTTAAAAAAACCCTGTAAATATTGTACGAGGGCTTATCTGAGCGGGTGCAATGTTTCACTATTACTGTGAAATGCCTGCATGACCCAGTAAATTTTGTGGATTAAGTATAAAAATAATTCCAGAAATGTTCAGGATTAGATAATACTATCTAGTATATTGCCCAGCATTTGATTAACTTTTATTTTATGATTGGCAAATACTGGGTTGGCAAAGAATAAACGTGGTCCTTCATGCGTTACTTCTCTGTGTGCTAGTTAGGCCAAATCCTGTGCTCAGTTAAACCAGTAGAACAGCAAAAAATTAAAAGCATCTCCATTGATTTCAAATGTACAGCAGAATTACTAGCAGAAAAATCTAATCCAAAGTACATACAAATAATTAAACTGTTATGTAATAGAAAACCAAAACCATTTGGAGTTTTCAAGGCACAATGAGGAACTAAAATGTAAAAACACACTAGCCTGAACATCTCCTTTGCATTATTCTTTTAACCAGGGAACATCATCAGACAGCAAATACAAGAGTTATAACTGAACCTAAGTCCTCTCTGAGTAGTTAACTAACTAACTCCACAAGGAACAAAAAAACCCAAAACAACAAACAAAAAAAAAAAAGGCGAGTTTTATAAAATGTTCTCTTCTCAAATTCAGAATCCTGACATGCAGGTGTCTGCCAATGGTGAGTATTGGGAAAACATACTGAAATCCCAATCACAATTAGTTAGGAAAATCCTTTTGCAAGTTCTTTCGCAGACAATTTGTGATTATTTCACCTTGCAAATAGTTCTCATGGATCTTAAAGATCTTAAGAGACCAAAGACATTTTCTTTTCTGTGCCTTGAATTAGGAACTCACTGCAGCTTTCTAATCAGGTATTTCATCACTCAGTTTTAAAGACTGAAGAATGTGGAGTTTAGATATACAATTAGGCTGAGTTAGCATATTATGTTTTACATTAATTTTGTAAGCCACTAAAGAAGAGGGGTTTTTACAAACATGTAAACAGCTCCCTTGGTGCCATTAAAAACCTGTCCTTACGACTCAGTCCAGGAAACACGGTGCAGGAATGACTCCCATTAGTTTTAAAATCAGTAGATATGTCAGAGAGATCTACAAATATCCTGGAAATGTGAAAAGCAGAATAAAAAGAAGATTAATTTTTTTTGGTGTAAATTGAATACTGGACTAGAATAAATATCACAGAAGGAATTAGCTTGCCCAGATTCAATATAAACTTATCTCCTTTTGACCCACACATTTGCCAGACAGAAAAAAAAAAAAAAAAAGCTTGCATATTTTGTTGCAAAACCACATACATAAAAATTAATCCCTCTGCAGGCCTATCATTGTCATCTTCGCTGGGAGTCACGCATGACTTCCCCTCCACTGCTGCTGCTCTCAGCTCCTCCCTTTCCCACTGCTCTCTTCTCCCAGATAAAGCTCTACTTTCAGCTTCATTCTAACCTTGTCGTAGCTATTGTAAAAGAATGAAGAGCTATTTCACACTGCTTTTGTGAAATCTAGCATGAACTGGAACCTCCATTTTAACACAGCTTTGTAAGCTTGCGAAGCCAGAAAGGGGCTGATTTTAAATAATCCTTCATTGATGGAGACAACTGCCGAGCACCTGGGAAAATGGCACTCAGAGCCAACGGAAGAGGAGAAATAGCATTATTCACGCCTTCTAAAGCAACAAACTCTAAATGCAATACAGACTAAGACCAAAAAAAGACAAAATAGATGGGAGGACTTTGTACCTGAAGGATTCATTAGGTACACTGAGTCAGCCTAAGGACTCTTGAGTGAAGGGATTTGTCACGTTGCACAGGCACACAGTTCTCCTTTCCTTCCCAGCAGGGAGGTGCCTGCCTTCTGGAAATTGCTTTAAAAAGTTTGTGATTCTTACTTTACCTGTTGCATGTTCCCAAAGAGTTAACCCATAAATCAAATTATTCACAGAGAAGATCAAAATTTCAGAAGTCTCAGCACATATTTCAATGCCTGGATCAGCTGGAATATGAAGGAACTGGTCTGGGGGATATAGAAGGACATGCCAAGAAATGCTTTCAGGCACAACGTGTGCACTCTAGATTAAAAGCCTGATTTCTTATGCAATGGCCAAACCAAAAAAGGGGGAAAAATTCAGCAGAATATTTTTGGATTATGTTGCGGGGGGGGAGGGAGGGGGGAAGGCAATACATTTTGGGTCAACTTGAAAGTAACACTTTCGGGGTTTGGGGTTTTTTTGTTTGTTTGTTTGTTTTTTAATGTAGACTACCTAAGAGTTTCTATAAAGGTCAAAATTAAATTAAACATTTCATTCTTCTTTTCCCCTTTTTTCTGTTAATTTAATATTTGCAAAAAATAAATACACTCTCATAATGTACACTGTGTAGATTATGCACTGTGTAGTCACAGTTCTGCTCAAGACTCAGCACCTTAACTGTGCAGAAGTTGAATTCAGTCTGTTCCCCACCACTGAGATGGCCAGAGCTGGACAAACTGCCGCTCACCATTTCCAAATGAGCAACCTCTGACTAGACTGGTTTCCCTTTTTTTTTCCAGGTCACCAAAGCCTTAAAAAATGCAGTTTTAATGTTCCAGCTAATGGCTTAGCCTTACAAAACGATTTCTGATTCCATTCATACTCCAGGTAATAATGTCTCCATGAACAGTGGTTCTTCGGAAAAACCATGTCAAGGCAAACCTGTAAGAACATGAACCTGAAAGAACCATACACAGAAAACTGGGTCTACTTTAGAACAATGCTTGGAACGTAGCACACACAAACCTCAGCAGAAAAAAGTATTATTTAGCGTATTTTCCAGTTTGTTGCTAAGAAACTGTTGCCTCATTGTCATTTGCAGAAAATTTCTGATTGTTCTTTTGCCACTTTGGTCATCTCGTTGTAACAGCTATGTAATTAAAAGGGGTATAAAGGAAAAAACACTTTTAATGTACTCACTGTGCTTTCATCATCTGTAAACTGTTCTCCCATATTCTCTCATAGAACATGTACTTAGTACTCTCTAATAAGAGCTGAAAAACCCCCAAAAGATTATTTTACAAGAAGACAGAAAAGATCCTTAAATTTGTTTTTGTTTTTATGTAATATATAAAATTTGTAAGATTGCAATCACTGCATTCTTCATGTCTTTCTGTAAGAACTAGTAACGTTCTCCTACAGTGTCTGACCTGCTACCCTCTGTCCAAAGGTAGTTAATAGCACATGCACAAAGACAGAATAACCACAGAGCAAATAGAAAGTGCTTTTTTTCCTCCTATCTTCCAGCTATTTGTAGGATTGTTGACCTGAGAGTAGGATCTAATAGCAAATTACTTTATGAAGTTTAAGTGAATTATTTTCTATCCTAAAAAAGAACACATTTTTTTGCCCAGGTTTACTGTTTTTTTTCAAATACCCACATAAAGTAGAGTTTATTTACGTTTTAGAAATAGGAGCAATAATGGCAAAAACCTCAGTGCCATCAGTATTTCAGTAGGGAGGTCTATTACCATATTCTACCAGGAATGTTCTCAACCCTTTACAAGGAGCAGGGAAGGGAAAACACTGCTGGAACCAGTAATGGGTTAACCGATACTGGGCATGGTGCAGGGACTGGAGCTCAATCTTTCACACAGTGAAAGTGCCAGTTCGGTCCCCAAAGCCTGATGGCACTCTCCCACAGGGTTCCCTGGGTTAGCGCCAGCCCAGACACTCCCCGGCCAGCAGTGAGGATGCCAGCGCCCTGATTCGGGAGCTTAAAAGTTTACTAGTCCAGAGATGACCAAGCCACACCAGTCTGCCTCAGAGCCAAAGACTCACACTGTTATATTCATAACACGGAGGTAGTCAGTAAGTCCAGTTCCTTGCTATGACAACCATGAACACTATCTGTCATATGCATGTCAAACTTTGTATTAAAACTAACAACTTTTTGCCTTCAAGTATTCTTTACTCATTGGTTGCCATAGAAACTTCAGATTTCCTACCTAAAATTACTGTTGGCCAGTTTACCGAGTTTCTTCTTGTGCCAGTATTGTCCTATACTTTAAATTATTATTCATTTCCTGGTATTTAAAGACTGCAGTCATATCTGCTCTAGTCCTGGGTTAGCATTCTGGTCCTAAGCTCAGCATTCAGTCTTCACTCCTAGAGCAGACTCTTTATTTCCCTGATCACCCCAGCAGTCCTCTTGGCATCTGCTGCAGTTTGACTTCACCTCTCTTGAATTAAAGTGCTTGGACTATAGTACTGCAAATAAAAATTTCAGAAAAGTAATGCCTCCTGTAAAGAATAAGTGTCTGTACAGGAATTAGTTTACCAAATATACTACACTGGCAGCTCACAGTTATCTTGTGATCAATTAATATATGAGGTCATTCTCACCCACAGTCATCTAAAACCAATTAACTCCCATCTTAATACTATAAATTCTCACTATTAGCCTTAGCTGAATGGTGCTGCACTTTGTATGAGTAAGTTCATCCAATTACTCTGGTCCTCGAGTCCTTTCAATCTGCCTGATAGTATAATTCCCCTCTGTATTAGTAACTGTGTCATCAGCAAATTTAATATTGTATCACAGTTATTAACAAAACAACAGTAGTCCACAAGACTTTAAGAAACTCCTTGAGTAAACTCCATATACCTGATAGGTCAATTTATTGATATACACACCAGTGTGCTCCCCCAAATGAAACATGCATTTCCCTTCCTCTTTATCCAACTCCTTTCACCTCAAAGTTCTCTCCTATTCCTTGTTATTAATCATTTCTCATATAAAAATATTTTGATGTCCAGATACATTAGATGAACTTTATTTTTCTGCCCAGAAAACCAGTTACCCTATCAAGTGAGGTGACCTGATTTCCCATTTCCCCTTAACCAATACAGCCTTTTTTTCATTTCCTGTGATCTTCATAACTTCCTTTACCATTCTTCCCTTCAAAATACATTCTGAAGCATCTATTGCATCTGACTGCATTTGCAACCATTGCAAATGTTTCCCTCATCTTAAATGAAGGTGTCTTTGCTAATCTTCAATCACACAGAGAAATCTTCACCTTGCTGTATCTGTACTTGAAAAAGTCTTATAACTAAATGTGCCAGTGCTCTTAAACCTTGTGCCTGGATATTATCTTGTACTGCTGGCTTTGTTAACGCATTAGCTGAAGAAGCAGCACTATGTCTTTGACAAAGCATGCTAAATACCAAAAATGCTTCACAGAGATAAGTAAGCAATTAGTCTGTGCAGTTAGAAGAAAGACCAAAGAGAGGAGAAAGAAAAAAAAAAGCAGCACAGGCGAAGGGGTATATGTTTCCGAATGAGGTTTAACAACAGAGGACTAATAAATTGGAAAAACATAGCAAAAACGTTCCAGAATGCTGCAGAAGACAGCAAGAAGAATCCAACTGCAAACTCTCCTCAGGTTAACAACCCATCTCCAGGAATTGTTATTTTTATGATGCTATGTCTTAAGATCGTGCCAATCCTAGAACGTTATTTAAGAAGTTCTGAATAAGAGAACCAAGATTTTACCCTCCCATTTCAGGACCAGGACGACGGGCCTCATCTGGCATGCCAGAAAAGACAGAGCAACAAATTCTGAAGCCTGCAAAGCTGCAAAGGAGACACCAAGTACCCCACAGGCCAGTGGCTGCATGGTTTTCATGTGCAAAATGCACCATGAGTATTAATATAAATTACAGTATGATGACATTCTTTTATTAGCTTAAGTAAGGACTATTAAAATCAGTAGCTAAGCAGACACTGTTCTTCCTGCGAGAGACAAAGAAAAAGCAAAAGAGGAACCAAAGAATTTGATTACTAAGTGAAAACCTACATCAGTTGCTCACATGCAGATTCAACTGTTCCTGGGTGCTGAATTCAGCTACCTGAATCCCAAAATTAAAGATGTGCATCAAAAAGATACCTGGCTTGACCTACCTTAGTAGAAGTGTTTTATACGTTACAAAACATCAAAATATTAATTGACAAAACATATAACATCTAATATATAATATTGCACGGTAGGGACCAAACCATGATCTCTTGGTTACTGATCTGCAGGCCCTAAGTTTGCAGCCGGGAAAGACAGAAAGGTCTGTTGTCAGCTAAAGCCGTGTAATAAAGACATCACCCCCCTCAATTTCTCTTGGGCCCTCAAACAGGTTGGCTTAAATAATTTGGAAATTATTGATAATCAAATATGTATGTAGTGATGCAAGCTAAGCAAGCATAGACGGATGTCATGACTCCTTAACTACTATTAATAGAAATTATCATCTTCAATTCACAATTTCTTGGTATTTAAATAACTGTTGATCTAAAGAAGTTGGGGCAGGCAGAGGAAGCAGACTTCTGCTTCGTTTGTGGTTGGCATTTTAACCAAGAGCTGGCTTTGCACTGTCAATAACGAAGTTGTACTTACCAGGAGTGTAACAGCTGACTCTCTGGTAGGACGCAAACGTGCACTTCTTGTTGACAAAGCCTTGTCACAACATACCAAAGCTGTGTCACATTCAGGTTGCAAAGGCTCAGGAAGATTAATGTTACTCTAAAACTAAGCAAATGTTTAGTTCTCTCTGTTATCCCTTTTCAAAGCAACTTGTAAAATTAATGCCTCCTGTACAACCAGTTCACACCACAGCAGTAAAGAGAGTTGCCACCTCTACGTAGGTAAGACCATTCGGAACCTCCCCACTCATTACAAATAGGCATGTGCTTTCTTTCAAATTAAGATTTAGGGCCTCTAACTCAGTCCCTTAGTCTATAAATAGTATATAGAGCTCAATAACAATCAAGAAGAAAAGTCAGCTGCATTCACAAATGGGTTCTTGAGGAAAAAAGCAGAATACTCCCTATGCCCTGTAAAAATATGCCAGTAATTACATTAAAAAGCATAATTCAAGATAATTTGGCAAGTAATTACCATGTTAAATCTTCCTCTCAGGACAGAGCTGCAAACTCTGAAACTATGTAAGGGCAGATTAACAGCTAAGAACTCTCCTGTCCACATTTTTTATTTTTACTCTTTATTAGGCATCCGCCTTAAGTCAGCCACACCAGAATTTGAGAGTAATCAGTTTCTTCTGCAAATTTGCTTTTGCCAATATTCACTAAAATGAAAAGAGATAAAGTGGAAAAATTATAAACTAGCAAAATTGTCACTTATGAATTTGAATTGCACAACCTGGAAGGAAAGATGCTTTTAATGAAGGAATGCACAGACTGCTGAGACCCCTCATTAAACTTGACCATGAAAATGCAGTCGCAGCTCCTATCAGAGAGCTAGCACTATCAGCCATCGCTATCTCCAGTTCAGTACCACATAAACAAGGTTTGCTGGTTGAAGCATTAAAGCTACCGCATCGAGTCCTGCTCCCCGAACTCCCTTTGGGACTCTCACTGACTTCAACTCATTTCTTACAGAACATCAGGACAAAGCATCAAATGCTCTTTAGCCTTGCTCACATGAGGATATGAATTGGAAGCAACTCCTCATGTTGTGCACTGGTAGATCATTAACAATGATTACCTGGAACTGAACCATCTGTGAAAACATTTAATGTGCTTATTTCTGCCCTTGGCCTTAACACATTGGAAAAAAAAAAGAAAAAAGAAAACAACCCTCCATTTTCCCATCTTCTCACAGAACCAAGAAGCACCTGCAGATAGCACAGAGAAGAATTAATTGTAATTGTTGCTGTAATTGCACCTTAATCTACTGTCCTGGTCTCCATCACCTAGAAACCTCCTGTTTTTCTTCCTCTTCCCCATGTCTCATAGCAAAAGAAGCTGCTCAGAGTATCTGCCAATCTTTTAGCAGAAATAAAAATCTTCCATTATTGTAGTATGTAATTTATGACGTCCTCTTCCTACACCAAGATCAAGCTGCAAAGAGCACTTGATCACACAGGAGGAGAAAAAATCATGCTGTGACCTCAGTGGTATCCTTGCTTCTATAGCTATTTGCAACTTTTCTCCAAATTGCATTACTTTACCCACAATACTCTCTAAACAGGGAATAATAAAGAACACATTAACACATAAGCAAGCGTGAATAACACGGTTTTTATTGAATGAGCAATGCTGATGACATTCAACCTTAGCTGCTAATTTTAGAGTTGAAATTTAAGAGGCCCTTCATGCATTCTTTCTTGACTGAGATGTATTATGCACACACCACCACACAAATGATCTATAGAGGTGTTGATTATATTTTGAAAGAAATTTTTCAGTTGCACCAAGGTAAACAGATTTTCCTATTCCTTCTTTGTCAGGGCTGCAGCAGTCTGTCTAATCTACACTTCAGCATGATTTATGCAAACGGCACCATAGCTACTAATGTACTCGGGAAAGATAACGGCAGCGCCCGATTAGGAAAGAGGTATGTCCCCCTCCACGCTGGTGAAGTAGCTGCCACGACCAGCATCGTCACTCCAAGGGGACTGCAAGCCCCAGGCAGCCTGCAGTTTGCTTTGTCCAAAAGGCAGGCTGCAGTACCGAGGGAAGCTGGTAGTAACACCAGCAAGCAGGCGATCCCCCGCCGTAACCCAAAAGCTGGGAAGAGGAAGAAGCATCCTCATTCCTTCACGCCCGCTGCTCAGATGT
Organism: Egretta garzetta; assembly: GCF_000687185.1. Classification (NCBI taxonomy): domain Eukaryota; kingdom Metazoa; phylum Chordata; class Aves; order Pelecaniformes; family Ardeidae; genus Egretta; species Egretta garzetta. The sequence continues at coordinate 2,794,500 of NW_009259984.1, forward strand.
TAGAACGCTCCCCTCCAGCTCTTCGTGTGGCCAGACGCAGAGGGAGCCCGGAGCGCCCGCGGAGGACTCGCTGCCAGCAGCCCTC
>NW_009259984.1:2795152-2821231 GCF_000687185.1 Egretta garzetta
CGGCCTGCGGGGATTTATTCCGGCATTTTTGGTTGTATTGCCGGAGGTGTTCCAGCAGCGAGGCTGTAGGTCTGGCCTGCTGCAACTGTGTTTGAGGCCATTCATGTTATTTCCCCCGAAAGAAAACAAATCGTGCCTTCCGTTCCCGTGTGTGCGAGTATCATCAACGTAATCCTCATTCTCTTGATCTGATACCCTGCTTTTTTACCCCCCGGTTTCTTTTTAGGTAAAAATGAAGACCAGAAAAGGAGGGAGATTTAAATCTTCCTTTAAATTGAGACAAAAAGGCATTGAAGTAATAGGAAAATGGAAAACTGTGCAAATCGACCCCAATCTATTTGCTGATGAGGAGTTCAGAGATATAGTGTGCTTGGAGGAGCTCACAGAGTACAAGCTAGTAGGTTCTTCCAAAGTGGGGAAAATAAAAGAGAAGAAGAGAAAGGCTGAGAGTGTTTCCGAAGAAGGCAATGAGGAGGACGAAGAACCTGTTGTCCCTCCCAAAAAGAAAAAGAAAAACAAAGATTTGAGAAGCAAGCCAGATAAAAGCGATGATCCTAATGCAACAGAAATTGATGTGCAGGTTGATAAAGAGGCAAAGTATAATAAAATAATCGAAGTGGCAAATTGTGAGGAACGTGGGCATGCGGCTGAGATCACTTTGAGCACAAAAAATGCTCCAAAGAAAAAGAAAAATAAGGTAGCTAAAAATAAGGTTCCTCAAGCTCAAGAAGCTCTTCCATCAGTAACTGCTTCTAAAAAAGTTAAAAACTGGACAACAGAAGTTTTATCTGCCTCAACTGATCACAAAGCTGATGTGTCTGCATGGAAGGACCTGTTTGTACCTGAACCAGTGTTGCGGGCCCTGAGCTACCTGGGGTTTAGTGCTCCAACTGCCATTCAAGCCTTAGCCTTGCCTCCTGCCATCCGGGATAATATGGATGTTCTTGGTGCTGCAGAAACAGGTACAAATCTGTTAAACCGGTTGTATATAGCTGGGAGCTTCCTATCTCCCCTCTTTAAATGCAGGTTATCGTTATGAGATTTTGTGCATGGCAGAAACAAGCTTTTCTATATATAAATGCTGCATCTTCTGCATATCCAACATATTAATAATTATTCATTGTGAAGTGTTAAAACTTTGTAGCTTAACAAAGACGGGACATTCCATCTTTACAAAGTACAGTGTGCAAAGCTTTGAAGTCTCAATGGGTTTTTGTGCTTTTGACAGAAGTATCTTTTTCTGTTGTTTCCCAATTTGTTTCCTATTTTGGGAACAGTCAATACACTGCAAAGGGCAGAATTACTGAAACAGAGTCATGTTCCAACAGCCTAACTTCTGTGGATGTCCCATGCCAAGGCAAAGCAGAGAGCCAGGTTCCTCTGAAGATGATTCAGTACTAGCTTGGAGTGGTAAATAAATACTAGGCATGGTGTTAGGCATTGTGAATATGGCCTTTGTCGTGGCAAAACAGGCCCACCCTGTGCCCTGTCTCTGGGCTTGGCCTATATGTTGTCACCTGCCCTTCTCGCTGCTTGTGCTTGACGTGTTACGTTGATCTGTTAACTGGAGAGGTACTGTCTCTTGTCTAGCTTGTGATCAGCTCATGCCTTTGTCTTTGAGCATCACTAGCCTTTATGACATTTCTTAGAGCTTCTGTTTTCCTTAAACAATGCCATGAAATCTCAGACCACTGTTCCCCCTCTAACTTCTTTTGCTGCTCATGTGTGACAATTGACTCACTGCACACTGGGCCATGAATCTGCTTTTCGGACAACACTCATACATTTGAATCTTTGTCTTCTTTAGCAGTGCAACATTTTTTCCCCATAAAAACTAAAAATAGGAAGCACAGTTGGAAGCTGCCTTGGTTTAAAGGCTTCCGTTGCATTCTTTTCATCTGTTCCGGTTGCCTTATCTCATTGCTTGTGTTGTAAAGCCATTTACTGCTCTTGAACATGAAGGTATAATAACTAATAAGATATACAGTCATTTGCATTTTTATTTTAATTAGAAGCTAGGCTGGTGCCATTAGCTTTAATAAGATTAGAAAACCCTGCAGGGAGTGCTTTTGAAAATGGAACTGAAAATTTAAATGGGTTTTTTTGGGCTGCAAAAAAGTGTCCTTTTGGCAGTGCTGGAAAGCACACCCCTCTCTAGCTGCAGAATGGAAAGCATGGCTCGTGGCAGGTTGTGTTGTTGCTGTCTAATTTTGCATAATCCTGAGGTAGTAGGGCTGTGTTTTGCTCGTTTATTTTCTTTCCATGAAAGAAAGCCAGGTTCTTTCAGAGAGCCTAGCGGGTTTTCAGTGTTCCTGTAAAAACTTGAGAGAAGATGTGGACAATTGTCTGTTAGGAAGCACTGCAGCTGGGAGAGGCTGAAACTCTCCAGTTCTTTTTTAGTACAACCTACAGCTTCCCCTAGCATTGGGCCTGGGGGAGGAAGGTGACAGGTGAAACAACTTGTGGTGGGTTGACCCTGGATGGATGCCAGGTGCCCACCAAAGCCACTCTATCACTCCACCCTCCTCAGCTGGACACGGGAGAGAAAATATAACAAAAGGCTCCTGGGTCAAGATAAGGATAGGGAGGGATCACTCACCAATTACCATCAATGGGCAAAACAGACTTGACTTGGGGACATTAGTTTAATTTGTAGCCAATCAAATCAGAGTAGGATAATGAGAAAAAACACCTTCCCCCTACCCTTCCCTTCTTCTCGAGCTTAACTTCACTTATGATTTCTGTACCTCCTTCCTGCAAGCAGCACAGGGGGGTGGGGAATGAGGGTTGCAGTTCATCACATGTTGTCTCTGTCATTCATTCCTCCTCAGGGGGAGGACTCCTCACATTTTTCTCCTGCTCCAGTGTGGGGTCCCTCCCACAGGAGACAGTCTTCCACAAAAGTCTCCGACATGGGTTCTTCCCATGGGCTGTGGTTCTTCATGTACTGCTCCAGCATGGGTCCCCTCCATGGGGTGCGGTTCTTTGTGAACAGACTGTTCCTGCATGGGTCCCCTGTGGGGTCACAGGTCCTGCCAGCAAACCTGCTCCAGTGTGGGCTCCTCTCTCCATGGGTCCACAGGTCCTGCCAGCAAACCTGCTCCAGTGTGGGCTCCTCTCTCCATGGGTCCACAGGTCCTGCCAGGAACCCGCTCCAGTGCGGGCTTCCCATGGAGTCACAGCCTCCTTTGAGCATCCATTTGCTCCAGTGTGGAGTCCTTCATGGGCTGCAGGTGGATATCTGCTCCACCGTGGACCTCCATGGGCTGCAGCGGGACAGCCCGCCTCACCATGGTCTTCACTGTGGGCTGCAGGGGAATCTCTGCTCTGGCACCTCGAGCACCTTCTTCCCCTCCTTCTTCACCAACCTTGGTGTCTGCAGAGTTGTTCCTCTTGCATATTCTCACTCCTCTCTTTGACTGCAGTTGCACAGGGCTTTTTCTCCCTTTCTTAAATATGTCATGCCAGAGGTACTAGCACTGTTGCTGATGGGCTCAAGCTTGGCCAGCAGTGGGTTTGTCTTGGAGCTGGCTGGCATTGGCTGTCTCGGACATCGGGGAAGCTTCTAGCAGCTTCTCACAGAAGCCATCCCTGTAGCCCCTGCTCCCCCCTGCCCCGGCTGCCAAGACCTTGCCACGCAAACCCAATACACAACTATTTGTCTTCCCTTTCTGGTAGCAACGTGGCAGGGAATGGCAAAGTTTTGATATGGCAGTAGATCCCTGTGGAGATCAGATGCAGGGAATGTCCAGGCTTCTTGTTTTTGCAGTGGATCTAACCAGTTCTGTTCATTACCATGTAGAACTAGTGAGGTTTTTGGTTAAGGAACCAAATTTTCTCTCTGTAAAATCTTACAATCTATTAGGGTTTAAAAGAGCGTGAATTAGCTTGAGCTGTCATATCTGGAGGTATCAAGATACACTTCCCTCCTGGTTTTGCAGGCCTGGCTATGGTATATGATCTGTGTGTTGTGAAGATACCGTGCCCTGCGAGGTGATTATTTGTTTAATTTGTGGGTGAACCTAGTGCCTGCACAATAGTGTTGATTATCACAGCCATAATCTGGGTGGGTGCAGTACTGACATTTGACAGATTGCATTACACTTCATTCAAGATCAGCAGTGTTCTTCACCTCAAAAACAGGTGTCTGGTAATACAGAATACGCTTATTGTATAAGTGCTCTGCAAATACTGATTATAAACATTTTCTGCTTCAAGTGCAGAAGTCAGAAGAGACCTCCCAGACATGCAGAAAGGTGGGGAAGTGGATACAAGGAGACTTTGCAGCAGTATTGGTCAGGATACTGGGCTTAGCTGTTTATTAACTAATACTAAGGTTCTCCTTCTCTTCTTCTGTGTTGCTGAATTTGGCAAACCGTTACGGGTTTGTGATACGGACAAATGGTGCTTAAGGAGTTGAGATGAGATTTCCAGAGGGCTGCTTCCCAGCAGTGGCCTATTATAGGAATGGTGTACAAGTGTCTTGTGCTCTGGATGCTGCTTTTGTGATCAATGAACTGATATTGATGAGAACCTTAACTGGGGTGGATGTACTACCAGGCTTCTCCTAACATGTTTATTAGTGACAGATAGTTCAGAAGAGAGTATGTGGCAGGGATGTGACTTACAGTTTGGTACAGCGAATCCCTTAAATTAAAGGTAGCGGAGCGTTTTTGTATTTGACAATCCCCGTCTCTCCAAAGTGGATTGTCTGTTTTAAATCACATTTATATGTTTTGATTATAAACATGTGAGCTGGTAATAGATCGTGAAATTAGACAGTGGAGTACTTCAAAATACGGTTTCTTAGAAAGTCTTAAACACAGTACTGTAAATTGAAGATGGAAGCAAATCCTTCAAGTACATTCCAGTTTGTCCTTGGCCTCATTTGGTATTCCTTTATTTGGAGAGCATTGATCAGAACTGTCAATTAGGGCATGGTATTCTCCTTACGGGCATACAGTTCTTTAAAAATATCTTGGCTGCAACTGCAGCTTTTAAAAACCACTTTCAGAACAAATGAATCTGCCTGACCTGCTAGAGATTGGAAAAATACCTGTTCCCCAGGAAGTATGCTACTGGTGACCTCAAGCTGATGTATAAAGGGAACAGGAGAAAAGATGCCATTGCTGCAAGTTTCTGCACTTTTAAAAAGATCAAGAGTTTGTGTCTGTTACAACTGTATGTTTTAAGAACAGTGTGTGATTGGCTGTTGCTTTTCTCATCTTCTCAAATAAATGACTTGTCGGTCTGTATTATTATTCTTGTTTGTTTTTTTAGGAAGCGGCAAAACGCTTGCATTTGCAATTCCAATGATTCACTCTGTGCTGCAGTGGCAAAAATCAAATAGCTCAACAACCAGAAATGACAGCGTTTCTAAAGAGTCCCATCAGCATCATGATGAAACAAGATGGGAAAATGAGGATGAAGCAGAAAAACTAACCCATCAGCAGGTTGAAGATAGTGGAGATGAAGATGATGCATCTTTCACAACAGGCTGTGTGAAGGTGCTGGAAAATATTGAATTTGATTCCGGTGACAAGACGCATGCTGTTGGCTCCCATAAAAAGAGACCTCTTTTAGGACTGGTCCTTACTCCCACAAGAGAATTAGCTGTACAAGTCAAACACCACATTGATGCAGTTGCAAAGTTTACAGGTATGTAGACCCCATGGGCCATGTCCCAGTTTACGCTGGGTTTGAATCTTGGCGTTGGTGTTGAGCCAGAATGTGTGCTGCAGTGTCTTCCACATCATAAAATTGGGGTGGCTTTTGAAAGGTTAGGGTTTGTATCAGTAATATTTGAGAAATGCATTAAGATTCTTCAATGAGATGCATGTAGAAGTAAACAGTTTATGTGGGATATTTTTCTTCCTTGAAATAGCTATTGGCTCATGCTTTAGCAAAACAGAATCAGTACTAGATACCCAGCCACAGCTAACTTTGTCCTGGTTTTGGATGATGTAGGTTATATATAAATAAACATTTCATTTTATATATATATGTATTTTTAATATATATATTTCATAATTTCCTTTTTTGACAGATAGATAGATATAGATACATCTATAGATACTATTTTGCTTACCTCACAGCAGTCAGGCCACAGCATATTGCTGGGTAAGATGCATGATGAAGTCCATCCTGTTTCTTTTTCTTCCAAACCAGAGGTCTGTTAAGTTAATGATTGAGGATGTGAAACGAACTGTTCAAGATGGGGAGAATTAGGAAACAACTCCCCACTTCTCCAATAGTTGTAATTGTTTATGTATTGAAGAGGATTAAGTAGCACAGTGAACTGCTTTTAAGCATGTCTTCCTTTGGTGTCTATACGTCCTGCTGTGCTCATCAGTCTACAGCTGATTACAAGGCTAATTTTAACTCCTAGCCTTAAATAATCAATCTATGTCAGTACAGTTCTGATAGGAGCAGTGCTATTTGTGTGTAAAAAATCTGCTGCCCAGGTGATGTATAGTTGCTGCAGCAGGAGGGTAAATATGTTTTCATGTGGGCTTTCTTTATTGTCTCAAACTCACTTTGAAAAAGATCCCCACCTGGAAGCATGGGATTCCACAAGTAGTGGAAGTAGGGAATAGAGATCTGTGGTAGCTTGGATACTGGGGAAATCTTACGCAGTAGCATTGAGTTTGTCATGGGTCACTGTATTCTTTAAGAAGTAGGGTGAAATAAGCCATGTGTGGAGTCTGTACTTCCAAAGCTAAACTCCTTTTAGTACCTAAGCAAATTGCTTAAAGCTCACTTAGGGTCTCTGTGCTGCTGCACAGTCCAGAGAATCATTAATTGGGAGGGAGCATTCTTGTTGGGATTAATCCATAGCAAATGAGCAGTTATTAGCAAGACAAGCATTTCTCAGTCTTATTCTTGGAGGGGCCTTCTGGTTATTCATAACAGTAACATGCTTGTTGACGCAGACATAATTGACAAAACCTGAGATTCTGAAGTATGGGTAAACAAAGCTAACAGCTACGGAGGACATAGATGATTCTTCCTGCTATTGGAAGACAGGTCCACTAAAAGAAAGACTATTTTTGACGTCTTAACTATAATGAGGATTTTTCTGCAAAATTGAGGGTGTTGCTGCATGTTCAGTAATATAAACCCCCTGAAGTTTACTGGCCAGAATGCTTGCTAAAAGTTGTGGTGTAGACTTTTTAAAATGCTACTTTGAGTGGATGTATGTAAAGACGTTCACCGATAAATTAGTAAGATAAAAACTATTATTTATATGTTCTAGGCATTAAGACTGCAATTCTAGTTGGAGGCATGGCTGCACAGAAGCAAGAACGTGTACTGAATCGAAAGCCAGAAATTGTAATTGCAACCCCAGGCCGCCTGTGGGAATTAGTTAAAGAAAGACACCCACATCTTTCAAATCTTCGGCAGCTCAGGTAAAGGTGCCTTTTAGACTAACTGCTGGATACTGAACTGGGCGTCAGTGTATACTGATTATGTTTACTAACTGATTAAATAATTTAGACTACGTAAGATCACTTACTTATTTGCCAGAGTGTTTTATTGAAATGCACAGGGGTTATATTGATGGAAGGAAATGTCAAGTAAAGCCAGTAGCAAACCCCTCATTTTTCCTTTAGAGATCTGATTCTTCAAAAAGAAATGTGGAAGGCTGCTGTAAATACCCTGGCATACCTCATGTTCCTTTGGGTTTTACATGCAGAACTTCCCTTACGTTTTTGGCTGGAAAAGTTCTTCTGAAATGTATCAGATCTGTATTTATCTGCACAAGTGTATTTTTATTGTCTGTTTTCTATTTGACAGGTGCCTTGTGATTGATGAAGCAGACCGAATGGTTGAGAAAGGTCACTTCTTAGAGCTGTCTCAGTTGCTGGAAATCTTAAATGATTCACAGTATAACCCTCAACGACAGACTTTTGTTTTTTCTGCCACTTTGACTTTAGTCCATCAGACTCCCACAAGAGTTTTACAGAAGAAGAATGCTAAAAAGATGGACAAGAAGACCAAACTAGAATTGTTAATGGAAAAAGTAGGAATAAAGGGCAAACCCAAAGTGATAGACTTAACAAGGAAAGAGGCTACTGTTGAGACTCTGACAGAAACCAGAATCCACTGTAATACAAATGAGAAGGACTATTATCTCTACTACTTTCTTCTCCAGTATCCAGGAAGAACCATGGTCTTTGCAAACAGCATAGACTGTGTAAAACGCCTCAGTTCTCTCCTCACAATCTTAAATTGTGATCCTCTTCCTTTGCATGCCAACATGCACCAAAAGCAAAGGCTGAAAAACCTGGAAAGGTTTGCTGAGCAAGAGAGGTGAGCTGATTTTCTACTTCCTAGTAGAGAAGAAAAGAAATTGTGTAAAGGGTAGTGGGGAGAGGAAACAGCTCTGTTAGAGTAGGAGCAGGTTGGGGGAGGTAGCTGGGGATGCGAGTCCCCCATTAATAAGCCCAGGTTATTAATGATTAAGGATGAGGATTCACTGGGTGGTGAATTGGACTGAGTTCAGTGGAAGACCACCAAGATGACCAAGAAGCACTTGCTCTGCAAGGGGAGAGGCTGAGGGCACTGGGTTTCTGTCACCTGGGAAAAAGACTTTGTGGGGACCTAATGGCAGCCCTCCCATATCTTAAAAGAAGGTTATCAAGAAGATGGAGCCAGGCTCTTCACAGTGGTGCCTGGTAGGTGGATGAGGTGCAAGTTGAAACGAGAGATTCAGGCTGGGTGTAAGAAAGAGCTTTTTCTCTGTGAGGGCAGTCGGGCATTGGAACAGGCTGCTTGTTCTTGGAGGTTTTCAAGGCTCAATTGGATAAAGCCCTGAGCAACCTGGTCCAACCTTATAGCTAATCCTGCTTTCAGGAGGAGGTTGGAGTAGAGACCTCCTGAGGTCCCTTGCAGCCTGAATTGTCCTGTGGCCTGGCAGCTCATTGCTGCTGAAGGAGCTGTCACTTGTCCTGTTTTCAGTCATATGCTCTTATAACCATGTTGCGCACCTCTGTGCCCTAGCTCTGCAGCTCATTTGATCCTTCTGCAGGTTGGTTCATCTCACTAAGCCATCAGAAAACTAACCACTTTTTGCTGGGTTAGGGTTTTGTGGGTTTAGTTAGCTGAATTAGCTTCCTGAGGGTCAAGGTATCCTAGAGCAAGGCTGTTGGTGCCTTTCAGTGGGAGCTGGCAATCAGGTTTACCCAGGCAGGCTTGTTACCTGCTGGCTTTGGGACGGCCTTTGGGAGGAGGTTGGTGGTCTCACTACTTCCATAATGCAGAAGCCTCACAGTTTAGTCCTGCTCTGAAGTGCTGCATGCTGTCTGATGATGTGGGAATTTGTAGTTTGGCAATACTCAGGCAGGGAGAACAGAGATTGAATTGCCGTGAGAGATCTGCAGCATCCCTTGGCAAAATGTAGTATCAATACCATTGGCCTAAGCCAGACAGGACATTTGCAAAGACTGCAGATTTTCAAGGCAAGAAGAAATCTATGGACTATCTATCACTGCCTCCTGCAGATTGAAAACTGTAGAATTTTCCCTGTTTATTTCAGCTTCAAACCTTGTAGCAATATAGAGTATGCAGTCAGCTGCCATAAAATCTTAACAAATTCCCGTTACCTACAAGTAACACGTTTCAGTTGCTGGGAGTTTTTTTTTAAAACTAATTGTTCCATACCTTAGGGAGACTTTCATCTCTGTAGTGGACTGTTTATGTAAAGGAATGACTTTTTTGAATAGTTCTTCATTTCTAGGTGTAATTAGAACAGAATCCCTCCCCTTTATATTTCTAGCTTTTAATTTAGTGATAGAACTTGGGTGGAACTTGGTAGAAGATATTTCAGTCCCAAAAAGCTGTTAATTAAATCTGTAATGTTAATAACATGATTTTTCTCAACTGCTGAAATTTGCAATAACCTTTCTGTCCTGCCAAAAGATCAACTGTGTAGTTAATGGTATGGTCATATCAAGCTAAAGATATTTTTAAACCCAGCCTGGGCAGAGCACTGAGAAATGGAATGAAGGGGAGCATAGCCGCCTGCCAAGTGGTTGGATTTGGTCATTGAATAGTGATTTGCGCTAGTGTTTCTGTGGACTGGGAGAGAATAAAAGCATAGGAAACCAGGATCCAGCAAGGTAGTGAATTTCAGTATTAGTAACAGAATAGACCTGCTGGAGGTAACATTTGCATTTTTTTTCTTTTACTTTAAGAATTGCTGTTTCAAGACTGCCTTGGATGTAATACTGGGTATCATTTTCTGTAAGGGCAAACAAATAGCGTATTTCCAGCAGATGATATAGTACAAATCTGTTCCTTAAATTGCTGTGGTAGAATTCTAGGTCGCTGTATTTTATGTTCCTTAGCAGATGGTTTCCTTTTCAATTTTATGTTCATTAAACGTTATCACTTTCTCAGCTGTGTCCTCCTGACAACAGATGTTGCAGCTCGTGGTCTTGATATTCCCAACGTGCAACATGTCATCCACTACCAGGTTAAATATTTTTAATGTTCTTGCTTTTACTATTTTGGTTTTGAAATAAGCTTTTGCTGATCCAAACCCTGAACACTATAAAGCTGTGATTCTTGGTCCTGTGTATAGTATAGTCCTGAGTATAGTGATGTAATCATTATTAACTGAACTGTCCTGTAGTGATTTGTACTTAAGGATCTCATTGCTGCAGTGACTGACTGGTAGGTAGCACTTCATGAATGTGTGATGATATATGAGGAATTAGATCACAGATATGATTCTCCTTGCTTTTTGCATAACTTTGATATCCAAAGTTGTCACATGACTCAGCCCTCTAACTCTTCTCTGAGGACGCATACAATTTTTTTCCTGCTTTGCAAATGGAGTGGCAGAGGGTCAGAAGTTAGGAGAGACTCACAAAGGATTATGCAAGGAAGAATACTGGACCAGAGAACAAAAAGTGTCTCCAGACATTATCTTTTACCTTCAGCTGTGTTATATGCAATGTACTACATGTATATAAAAACGAATATTCTTTGGCAACCTTTTGGCCAAAGCCTAACAGGCTGCTGCTAGCTTTCCATGGCCAGCTTCATGTTTTTTCTGAATATTTGCAGGTCCCTCGTACTTCTGAGTTGTATGTACACAGAAGTGGCAGAACAGCCCGAGCTGCCAACGAAGGCCTTAGCCTATTGCTGATTGGCCCTGATGACTTGATCAATTTTAGGAAAATTTATAAAACGTTGGAGAAGAGTGAAGAGCTGCCATTTTTTCCAGTTGAAACCAAGTGCATGACTTCTATCAAGGTAAAGAAACAACAATCTCTTTGCAGCCTGAGTAGTTGCTTGCTTACTTATGTTATTTCATTATCCATTACGTTCTTTCCATGTTTCAGGTTAGATTTACCCTTCAGGACATGGATTTGAAAATGAAGTTAATCACAGTTTATCTTTTTTTAAGCAATATTTGTGATTTTTCCTTAATAACTGGCCCAAGAAAGGTGTTCAAACATAAACATCACTTAATATTTCTTGCACATTGTTATGCAAAGCTTCTCATGACTAGATTCCCAAAAACAGTGCAGGGAAGCGAGTATGTTTTGTGGCTGGGGAGCTGGGATGGCTCTGTTAAGTACTTTGCTTAAAGCCTCTTGTGTTAGGACTAGAGAGCCATAGCAGGTCCAGGGATCTCCAGTGGTCTTCATCTGCCGCTTCTCAGTGGAAGTAATGAGTTGTCTGCTTTTCTAAAAGTTTCTCTACTGTGAGGCCACAGCTGCCACTGAACCCTGTCAAACCAGGTGTGTTTCCTTGTTCTAGGTTATTGCCCGTTTTAAGGAGAATTCAGTCATTTACTAACTCACAAGATAGCCAATTCTTAGGATATACAAAACAATATATTCTAGAAAGCATCTAGTCACCACAGTACTTCTTGAGTAAGAGGCCATTTCATGTCTCAGCATTCTTTTAACAGTTTGGGTGACATCAGCCATGTACAAATGGGACATATTTAAATACTGCATTTGAAAGGAATCCAGCTGCATTTGGAGTGTCTGAATATTGCACAGTCATTGAAAACAGGAGAAAAATGCGAGCAGTCAGATAATGCAACAGGTACCACCCTTAAGGTATTCTGGTTCATGCTTATCCAGTTGGCTTGGACTGAGCCCAGGGTCTACCCTAGTGGCAACAGCGGTGTACTCACCATGAGCATAATGTCAGCAAGTTTCAAAGCCCAGGCTTGCTGCAAATGAGGTATTTAGCGTAAATCTTTCAGGAGATGCAGCTTTCTGGAAGAGGAAGAAAATCAAAGAAATGCTTCCACAAACTCGTTTTTCTCCTCTTAGTAGTAACAAAGAGAATTTGAATTTTTTTCCCCCCCTATCTTTCCCCCCACCTCCCTCTACCCACCAAATGTTTTCTGGTTACTGAAAGAAATCTGTTGTTTTTAAAGTGTTTCTTCAGAGGTCCCTTCTGTGTTTCTTGATGAGTAGTTCTTGGCTCTTATCATGCTCTGTCAATTAATGGGCAAATAAATATTGTTTCCACACTTAAATTTTCCTGCCGCCATCTCACAATCTTCTATGTATAATAGTGCTCTTCTCCCCAGAAGAGATGTCTTTGTAATTGTAATTGCAGGACTCTGGCCTCCTAGGCCCTACCTAGGTCTCATTTACACTTTGCCCTGGGCTTAATCACAAAGCCATTGTAGTTTGGACTAATAGTGCTGCCGGTTCTTTATGGCTGTCCCTTTGTCACACTCCTTCCATGGTGCTGCATGCCTTCATTCAAGTTCAGGAAAAGTGTGAAGATATTTCACACTTGAGAGGAATAGAATTGGTGAACCAGGGTAGAGAAGAGACCAAAAGAGGACTCAAGTTTTACAAAGATGGAAAAACTATTACAATTTCTTGTAATGATCTAAGGAGAAGTGACTGACTTGTTTTATTAGTCAACTGCAAGTGTAATTTCCTCTCTCTCTCAGCGTGTTAATTATCTTGGCAGTTTTGGCTGGTGCTGTTATTTTGTAGCACCAGACTATTCCTTTGGGGTAGTCCGGGTGTCCTGCACAGGGTTTGTTTTATGCAACCACAAGCACATTCCAAACGGCAGAACTTGCTGCTGAGTTGATTATTATTTACTGTCAGTGCAGATTTTGTTTCTGTAATGAATTAGGTATTTAAGACAGCTTGGCCCAGCTGGAAGGCTGCAGGTCAGGCTATGTTTGCTGGACATCTTTGTTCCACCTGTGGGCAGCAGGGAAGAAGGACAGAACATTTTGTCCTGTGCCTGAACAAGACCAGGTGCATTTCTGAAAACATGAGTAGCTCCTTCCATATGGCCTACAGGAGCTTACTTCTTCAGAGTGGGATGAAGCTAGCAGCTGCCCCTTATTGCTGAGACTAGTAACTGTAAGATCCAGCTGTACTATGTAAATATGTAACTTGGAAATGATCGGTATCTGAATCACGATTTGTCCTTGATGTCTCTGAAGTGTTTGTAATGATTTGTTTAAAGAGTAAGGAGTTAACATTCAGGCATGTTTAGTAGTTGAGATGTTTTAGAAGTCAGATTCTATCATGAATGTAAAGAAGGGGAAAATAGCAAATTATGACATGTCTTTATTACCTGGACCATCTGCTGGGACAGCAATAGGGAACAAAGTGTCTCTATATCTCAGTTGTGTTGTAATGCTTGCGTGCTCTCAAACACTGATTCTGCTGAAGTGCCCCACATTTAAACCTGTTTGTAATGTCTAAAATGTACTTCTGTTGCAGGAGCGGATGAATTTGGCGCGGCAGATTGAGAAGGCAGAATTTTTCAACAGTCGGGCAAAGCAGCACAACTCCTGGCTCCAGCAAGCTGCAGAGGCTCTTGAGATTGATCTTGATGATGACATGCTTATGGGCAAGTAGAAATGCTTGTTTATGGGTCTGCTTAGTTGGTCCCATAGCAGTGATGTCCAGAAGAAGCCCCACCATGGCAGAGGAGTTCTTAAAACCTGCAGGGCAGAGAGGGAAGGAAAGGAGTGTCATTACTTAGTATGTGGTGCTGCGGGTGTTTTCAGGATGATTGTGCAATAGGTAGTGCTGGAACTGAGGGAATGAGGTGTGACAACTCTGGCAAGTTGTAGGCAAGTCCACATGTCATAGGACAAGAACTGTTTAGCTTCTGGCAAACTTTTTAGGGTAATCTAACAGCCTAGTGTGTCCTGCTTGAGTCTTGTCCCCTCTGTGTCAAAGAAAAAGCTGGTTCTCCACTTCTGCTTACCTCTCCCACCTCCCTGTAGTCAGGCAGCAGGACAGGAGCCTGGCAACTTTGGTGGGAACACCCAGGAAACGCTAGCAAATGCCAAAAATTATGTGAGCCTTATGTAGGTTGAGTTGTGTGGGCTAAATGGCCAATACTTATGTTCAAGTTGCTAGGATTTTTGGTAGTGTGTTAGAAGTAATTTTTTACGTTATTAAAATTAAATGTTCTGCAGGCTGTGCCTGAGAGAATGTGTAGGGCTGTGCAAGTACAGGTGCCTATTAGTTCAATGCCATGAAGCTTTGTACTGCTTAGATGCACTGTAATATGCCACATTTTGTTCAGATTTTAGGAGCTGAAGGTATAATTTCCTACCAGTTCTTTGAAGGCATGCTGCGTAGGGGTGCTGCCTGGGTTACTTCAGCTTAAGCTGGCTCTAACCTGTTAGCCACTAAATATGCAGATGCCTTAATTTTGAAGCATGTTCAGCTTAATTTTTTTCTTTCCTTTATTCATGGCTGGACTAGCTTGTTTGCTTGCAAAGTGGTTGAGAACACTAATCGTCTCTGTCCAAACTGTTCAGGAGCGCTCTCTGATAATTAGCACTCTGCTGTCTTGTTTTGACATAATCTGAGTATGCTGTGCTTTGAAATGAGTTTCAAAACAGCACATCCAGTCCAAGTAAGTTGTGGCTCTCAAGTGAAGCACTTTGTAATTGCCACTCAGAATCTTGCCAGATTCATGCTTTAAAATGTATTCAGTCTCCGATTCTTCCATAGTTTGTTGGAGACCAATTAAATCTCAGTCATTCCTCCCGTAAATGAATTGCCTCTTAAGCTGTTACAAAGGATTTAGTAATGTCCTTTCAGTTGACATCACAGAAATGTTGATTTTGTTTATTCTCTCCAGTCCAGGCCTCTGACCATATAAACTATCCCCGGTCTTTTCTATCTCCTTCTTTCTCCTATGTTATTAAATCTGAGTACCTCATTGTTTTTTATGTATTAAGGAGGAAAGGGCTTCCTGTTTTACAGGTGCTGAGATGAGGCATGCATAAAGTAACGAAATACACCGAAGAAGCTTCTGCCTGAGCTAGAAGCACTGGGTTAATAACTTATCTTCTGGGCCCCCTTTCCTTTTTTTCCCTCATCTGTTCTGGGTTGCGAGCCAACTGAATAATTTAGCAGAATGATACCGGGGTATAGTTACTCAGTAGTCAGGATTCTTCTTGATCTTGTTATCTTGGGGACAGCCTGGGTGATCTGAAAGTGTCACAGATGACTGGAAGACTGTATGGGAGTTGAGTGACCTTGTTAGAGAGAGAAAGATACGATTAGCATCTGCCCCTAGCACTACAAAAGCCTGGTGAAGGAGGCCAATGCAAGTTCTTCGCTTGTTGTAACGTTCCGTGTCTTTGATTTCTGCCCCAAGGAAGAAAAGCTAGTGAGCAAGAAGAATGCCAGAAGCAAAAGATGCTGAAGGGGATGAAAAAACAACTAAAACATATGTTGTCCCAGCCACTGTTTAAAGTCCTTATGAAAACCAAATACCCAACACAGTCTGGAAAACTACTCCTGCCTCAGACATCAGCGGGTATTTCAGAATCTGCTCTGGGTACTGTGTCCAGACAACAAGCCAAGAAGAAGAAATCGATAAAACTAAATTAGATAACTCAGCAAGATCACTCTGCAACAGAAGCAAGGACAATCCTTATCAAGACTGTCAGTGCTTATGGAGGAACTCAGCTAGAAGACATGTAGTATCAGAGGATGTTGCCTGTGTTTTGGTTGTGCAGGCACAAAGCAAAATGTTGATTTAAAGGGCTCTGTTAACAGGCAATTAGTTACTGTTGAATCTTGTTTTGGATCTTATTTCCTTATGTTCTTACTTTTTTTTTTTCTTACTCTGTATTAATAGAAGTTAATTAGTTTTGAAATAGTTCTGTTTATTACTCCTTTTTGTGAGATGGGTAGAAGTTACTGGATAAAATTCACTGTGGGCATACTCTAATGATAAATCTTGATTTGAATTTTAATGTCCTTAAAGGAAAGGGGAAAGTAGGCTGTATACAGTCTGAGTACAACATGAGCTGGTGGTAACAGGAGGTTTGGCTTTTACTGCAGCCAGTTCAGTGAGAAAGGCAGCAAATACAGGTAGTGTTACCAGCAGGTCTACAATCCTGCTTATGGAAATCTCTCCCAATTTTCTTCCTCCTCTGATAATATTTCTCTGTTCTGTTCTCCACTGGGTCCCAATTCCCTTAGTCCTGTGTCATACGTGTTTTAGAATGTGCAAAAAAAGTCAAGGTGGCAATGGGCCAGGACTGACCTTCGGAGATGTGTAGATTTTTAAGGAGTAAGTGTTGCTACTCAGTGTTCTCTTAATTAATATTTGGAGTTAAGTTTGTATTTGAAAACATGTTAGAACCGTCACCTTTGGAAAAGGTGATGATGTTGTGAAGTGTTACTTTTGAAGAGTGCTTCCCGATAATTATGCTTAATCATTTTAACCTGACCTGGGCAAATAATTTTTAAAACTATTTTTAAAATTCTGTCAGAAAAATATATTTTGATTTTTTGTTAAATTATATCTGCTATAAAACCTAAAGCCTGTGTTTGTTTTTAGTCACCTGAGATTTCTAAATTCCTCATAGCTGATGCCCTTTGCACCTAGCAGGCAAGGAGAGGGGGAAAAGCACCTGAAAGGTAGGACATAGCAATGGGATCTGTATTGGTGGGAGCAGAAGGAACCCTCACCTGCCAGCTCTACATCGGGCTGAGGTTTTGTCTCATACAGTATAGAACCAGTGTCACTGCCATGATTGGAGGCATCAGTTTACTCAGCTAATAAAAGCGAAATTTTTCTATGGAGTTAGGTGCCCCTTCCAGCCACTTGCTGGTTGTGTGAGAATAGCAAATTCTTTACTCTTTCATCTGTGTAAATAATTGAAAGCCTCCCCCACTCCCTCATTTCTCGAGGGCTTTTCTCTTGCTTCCTTGCGTTACTGAAGAAGAGCTGCGACAATTTAATCATAAGCATGCAGAGCTTATCAGTTACATATGAAACTTGCATTGCAATGCACTGTTTGGCTCATGCCCTTCAGAGTAGAGGGGGGAAGTTTTGGGGAGGAAGAGATGGTAAAGTTGTTTCCTCACTCATGCGAGAAGATGACACATCTTTGGAGTTAATGTGACATCTGAAAAACAAAAACGAGAATTTAAAGAAAGTTCCTTGTAAGGAAAGCTGAAAAAAGGAACTGAGCAAAGGCAAGCATGCCCTCATTCCATTTCTGTGCCATTTTAATCACATTCTTACATTATGGAAAGGAAACTTGCGTTGGTTTTGCATCCCTGGAGGGACTGAAGACGAGGTGGGCCTTTTCTGCATCTTGTGATCTATTTCTGCTTACAATTCACCAGCAAAATCAAGGCTGGATCCTGACTCAAGCTCTGCATCTCCTCCCTTGTCTGAAAATCTGCATAGGAGGTAGGACAGTTTGAGCAATTTCTAATTCACAGAATCACAGAATCGCAACGGTTGGAAGGGACCTCAGGAGATCATCTAGTCCAACCTCCCTGCTAAAGCAGGTTCTCCTAGAGCATGTTACGCCGGACTTCATCCAGGCGAATGATCCACGTGATCATGAGGAGAACTGAACCAAGGGACTGAGTATTGTTATTTCCTCTCCATCATTGCTGTGAAGATTTTCAGCTGCTTCTGTTACCCTGTGTTTAACAGCCTAGTTCTCACACTCCCACCCCATTGTCTTGCTGATTCCCCCCAAGACAGAGCATGACACTCCTGCCCTCCTCCTCGCCTTCTTCTTGCTCGCCTGTGGCATGCTCTGCTGCTGGTTTTCTCCTGCAGCTTCCAATGTGCTCAGCAGGAGTTCTCAATGCTTAATCTACTGATGCTGCACCCCCACAGGAGCTCAAGCTGAGCCTGGACCCTAAAAATATCTCAGTGTCTTAAAAAGAATACTTGTCTAGTGTTCTGAAAGCTCTCTGGTGGCTGCCTGCTTTGCCTTGTCCTTATCTTACCAGGATACCCTGAGCCTTGTACCTGGAGGAAAAACCTTATACTTGCTTTAGCTAATTTAAATGAATTATTAAACAGTAACTGGAAAAACAGTACCACTTGTTTGCCCTCCTCCAATGTGAACCAGGTTACTGCAGGAAGAGAGGAAAGCGAAGGATCATGTTTTCTCCAGCTCTGATTATTTGCATGTGTATTACTGGTGCAAATTAGACATGAAGAGATTTACATCAAGTGCACATGGGCAATTTAATTTTAGTATTTAATGAAATATGTAGTATCAAATGGTTTCTGTAATGCTCTACTGGTACAGCAGTTACACTAAGGCCTCATACAAGTAATCTTGTCTTTTGTGGCAGCTTATGTCTGCTAAAATACCCATCAATTAAAGGACTAATTAAGTCTATTTTGGCTGTAACAGCAAGTTCCAAGTAGATTAATAAAAGCGTGAGTCCAGCAGAGTGTTGGTAGGGGCCAAGCTGATACAGAGCAACCAGTACTTTATAACAGAAAACTGAAACCCTAATAGCTTCTGAGCCTTCGCTTATTTTGTGATTATGGGAGTGTGGGGGTGTTGACCTCATCCTTGTTGCATACTATCAAGAGAAGGAAGAGTCCCTGTAGTTTAAGACATCTGCTGAGGAGATAGTTTGGACAGGATCTCGCATATTGGACAGCGAAGTTTCCTGACATTCCCCTAGCCTTTTTTTTTCTCTCTTCCCCTGTATGTTAATAAAACAGCAAGTTAGCAAAGCAGAAGCTGGAGCGCTGCCTTGCCATATGTCAGCAGCCCAGGCACACGGCTGGCCATGTGGCATAGGGGAGGTAATTTGCACCTAATTGAGAAAGGGCCGGGTACCGCAGACTTACCGCAGTCAGTCTGCCTACCCAGGTCTGTAAAGGGGAAAGAAGGAAGGACACTGTCTGATGATCTCACCTCATACTGCCTGATCCCAGGGGGAAAATCTGGTAAGAAACACTGTGCTTTCATGGGTGTTAAAACACCTGCTGCTTTGTCCTGTGCCAGCAGGGTGTGTTTTGGCTGCCTCAGTGATTCCGCGTTGTTTGATGAATGGCTTGGTGAAGGAAGGAGCTCAGAAGACTGTGAGTTGAGTGACTAGTAACAGACCGATAGTGTAGCAAGCAACAAGACATAAGTAATACCCAGTAGTCCTTGCAGAAAAGTAGGCTGTTGTCAGAGGTCATAGGACTGGGGAGAAGGGAGGCACCAGACGGAAGGGGGCTCTTTTAGGAAACGGCCCTGACTCTGCAACCTTCTATAGATCCCCTTTGGATACTCAGGCAGATGTCTGGTGCTTGTCTGGCCCGTGTGAGATTTCCTATTCCAGCTTCCTTTTATGAAAGGTACTTCAGGGCTTCGGTGTTTTCCCTAGTCAATCAAAAGCTCCTCATGGGGTGGGCCTCACAGAGTGGGTAAGAAAGAGGAAAATAATCTGTGACTCCTGAGGCAAGTTCGTCGGCCTGAGGAAGCAAGTGAACAAACAGAGCTGCTACGCTTGTTTGTCTCGGAGTTCAGCAGCTCTTGCTGTGAAGCTGGAAGAAATTGCAGCCTGTTTCCAGAGCAACCAACTTTAGAAGGTACAAATTGCCAAATTTCTGTAGGTGAGGGCTGCAGTTACAGATCCCCGGTTGGAAAAGGAGAAAGGGCACTACAAAGTACACACAGGCTTTGGTACCAGTGGGCTAATTAGAGATCTGCTGTTCTTTTTATTATTGATGTAATTATATCAGTCTAATCAGTACTGTGGATGCTTTTATAGGAGTAGAGTTTATTTTTGTTTCCTCATGGGAATACCTACACCAGTATAAGCCATTTTAGTACTGAAGGGTGTTATGGATTTATGCACACTGGCCACCATAAGACTAGGGTCTGACCCTAGGATCCCACTGATGTAAAGTCCAAGTTGAAGGTTTCCAATTCCTCTTTTATTCACTCTCAGGTTACAGCTCAAGCTGGGTGCCTCCAGAGAGGGACCCCTATCCCAGATCAGGGTTAATACCAGAACTAGGGTGACCACTCTACTCCTATCTTGAGAAAGTATAGAAGATAATCTAATAATAAAACATTGAGCCTTGTGGCTAACTCTTCTTCACTGGGCGATTGGTGCCACCTACATACACAGCACCAGTTTATGTGTCCAGCTGTGCCTCTTCTGGTTGTATTTCCCCAGCTCCAACCTCAATGATGTTTTTTCCAGTAACTTTTTAAGTTATTAATACACCACCCAGGATGACAGGGGCCACAATTATTGCAGCATAACCAAAGCCAACCATGCTGATGCCATCTCCAACCTTTCCCTCTTGGAACTGAGCCTGGAGTGATTGCCACTCTTTAAAGATGGTGGATACACCAAACAGGACACTACCCTTGATTTACAGTCTCTGATGGTCCGCTTGGTCAAGCAACGGATGACTCCCTGGTCCAGGTTGCTCTAGAAGGAAAACAAAAATGACATGGTTCTGGGATTCCCTTCAGCCTTTGTAAGCTTGAATGGTCCTGGTTTCAATCTCCAAGGTAGGACTGACAGAGTCCTGCAGGGCTGATTGTGGTCCATCTAACTGATATTTGGGCAGCCATTTAACATAAGAGTGGTGAATCTAGTTATCCTTTTCTGCAACCCTTACAGCAAAGTAAGAAGTTAATAACACAGTATACGGACCCGCCCATTTAGGGTCTAACTGTCTTGCAAAAGTGGACTTTTGTCATTACTGCATCTCCAGACTGGATGTTATGTACTTGCATTCCAGCTGGTACAGGTTGAAACCATCTGGCTTGTGCCCTATTTTCTTGTAGATGTTTTTGTATCCTCAATGCAAATTTTGTAACTTGTTCATCTCCATCCAAGAGGCTGGTCCTAGCAGGGACAAAGGTCCCAGGTACAGCTAAGTGTCTGCCAAACATTATTTCTGCTGGTGACAATCCTAGAGGTTGGCAAGGGGTATTTCTAATATCCCATAGCACTATTCCTAAAACTTCAGGCCATTTCAAACCTGCCTGACTACAAGTTCGAGCAATTTTATGTTTGAGAGTCCTGTTCATTCTTTCTTGGTAAAATGGGTTTTCCCCCAATAGTCCAAATTCCAGTTTCATCTTTCACAGCCTCCTGACTTTCCCACTGAGCCTGTTCTTCCTGAGTAACCTCTGCATATATTTGGGCTGGATTATTGATCTCTGGCCAGTGATCAGCAGAGGGAGTTGTTATGGCGGCACATTCATGTATAGGTTGGTGGGCAGCTGCTTTAGCTGCTAATTCATTATTTCTTTCAATTTTGCTGGATCCTTTGGTATGAGCTGGACAGTGTACTACAGCGATATCCCTTGGAAGCTTAATAGCTTCCAAGAGCACTCGGATTTCAGTTGCATTAGAAATAGAGGTAAGGAACCCTTGTTCTTTCTATAGCGTACCTGTTGCATGACACACTCCAAAAGCATATTTAGAATCAGTATAAATAGTTACTGATTATGTCCCCACCAGGTTGCTTTTGCTAATGCAGTTAATTCAACCCCTTGGGCACTCATTGAGGGTTGTAGAGGTTCTGCTTCAAGTACCTCTTAAGTTCCTCATCACCCTCATCACTGCATAACCCGTGTGTCATTTTCCGTTCACATAGTATGAAGATCCATTGGTGAAGAGGGGTAGATGTGAATTCTTCAGAGGCTGACCCTGCAGATCTTCCCATAGGCAACTGGAGTGAAACGCCACCTTAGCACAGTCGTGATGCGGCTCACCATCAGAGGGAACAGGCAGCAAAGTTGCTGGATTCAAAATATTACATCCTTTAAAAGTGATATTATCTGCATTTAAAATCAGTAATTCATAGCAATGCGCTCTTGGTGGGGACAGCGCTTGCGTAGCGTGTTGCTCAAGAATCAGTTCTGTGTCATGTGGGGGACACACGCTTGTCGGGTGACCCAGGACTAATGGTCTGTGCTTCCTGTGGCAGTCGCTGTTGCTGCTTTTGCTTTAACACAGGGCTTACTCCCCGCCGTGACGGGATCCAGTTGAGTCGAGTAATATGCCACGGGGCGGCGGTGTGGACCTAGCTTTTGAGTAAGGACTCCGCTGGCTGCTCCTTTGTTCTCATGCACAAATAGTTCAAAGGGCTTGGAGTAATCTGGCAATCCCAGTGCCGGAGCAGAAGCTAAAGCTCCTTTTATAGCTTGGAAAGCCTCTTCTCTCTCTGGACCCCAACGTATAGACTTCCTCTGTCTCGGTAGCTTTTGTCAACGGCATACTTAACTCCCCTAGCCCCGGTACCCTGGGTCTGCAGTCTCTTACTGTGCCTAAAAATCCTCATAATTGTTTCTGTCACCGGTCGAGGTATTTCTACAATAGGCTGGACCCATTCTGGGCCTACTAATGTTTGTCCTTTTAATATCAACCCTTAATATTTTACTTCGTGCTGACACAGCTGAAGTTTAGAAAGAGATGCAGTAAAGCAGTGCATAGACAAATACTGTCTTTCAAGCAATCTTCATATGTCTCGCTGGCAAGTAACAAATCATCTACATATTGTACAAGTATAGAACCTCCAGGTAAACCCCCTTTTTTCAGATACTGGTTGATTTGTTTCTGAATACTTTTTCTGCTTCCCTGGGAATTTGATACTGCTTGGTTGCTATGGGCTTTCCTCCCTTTGTTTTTATGGAGACCAATCATCCCTATTTCAATAAACTCGCATCCATTCTGGAGGAGCTCCACAATTTTGAAGGTACTTTAATAAGTTCAGGTGGAACCCCAGGAATTTTGAGTAAGTTTTCAGCAGTGAGACAGACCCCTGCCTACTGTAAGTTCTACCCTTTCTGGGAACAGACTTTCTGGGCGTTTAGGGACTGTAATGGGTCTCATCATCAACAAATACACAGGTGATTCTTCTGCCATCACAAATCTTCCCCACACCCCCTGGCCACCTGTCCATAGCAACATTGGCTGGCTAAGCGATTGCTCCTTTTTTCCCATGAGTCCTTGAACCAATACTCTACTGGTTGAGAGTTGCCCCTTAGGCTTGAAATTCAGAAGTGATATAGTGGCTCCTATGTCCACTAAGAATGGCATTTCCTTGTCTTCTATTTTTCCCACGATTTGACCCTTATTATTCAGTTTAGTACTCCAAAACCATATACACCCTGAGATTTGTCTTGAGTTTCCCTCCTCCCATCATTGCGTTCAGCAATATTCATCTGATTTCTCCCAAGCTTGGGTCTCTGGGGCCCTTTTGGCCTCACGGGGCATTCAGAGATCTGCTGACTCCAAGCAATCAAATCCTGGGGACAACAAGGTTGGTAGACCCTTGTATTGGCTACCTGGGGTGCCCCACCTGAATGGGGTGCATTTCTCCCTGGTACTGGCACCACCAGTAAGGGGGTCTAGCAAATAAGAGTAGATGAAGCCGGGGGGATAGAGAAGCCAAAGTAGAGAGTGGAACATAGGGTGGAGCAGATTCCACAAGCATTTTAGCAGATATATACTCGCAATATTTCTAAAGGAACTTTTCCCACTTGTTCTAGGCTTTTCTTTTTGCCTAGTGAATGCCCAATTATCCCGCATGTACCAATAATCCATTTGTCCAGGGAACCTGTCCTCTAAATGTTGATTCCTGTTGGTCAAAGGTTCCCTGTGGTGGCCACGTTTCTGCCATATTCTACTCTTGTGTAAGTAGTGGCCAATCCTCTTCGCACAATGTTACTGATCACTTTTTCCTTATTCTTTTGGTACCATTGATTTTACCCCAGTTTTCCAGCGCTTCAGCTAAGGGCGTTCCCTTTTCTATGCCAAAAGTATTTCTCATTCTAAAAACCTGCATCTTATGCTGATCAGCCTACATAATTTTCCTTTAGTGCACTATTCTACCAGAATTTAAAATTTTGAAGCCTGAGTTTAAGATTCGCCATGTTTGGTGCCTCCCGCTGCCAAAGATCCCAGTTGAATTCACCCATTGTCACTGATCGGATGTTTGGAGATGAGAGGGTCCAACAGTGGCCACCTCTAGGGTCCCATCCAGGTCGCCAAACTGTTGTGGATTTATACACGCTGGCCACCGTAGCAGGGTCTGACTCTAGGATTCCACTGATTAATGTAAAGTCCAAGTGAAGGTTTCCAATTCTCCTTTTATTCATTCTGAGGTTACAGCTCAAGCTGGGTGCCTCCAGAGAGGGACCCCTACCCCAGGTAACACCCCTCAATTATACCCGTACCCCCCATCACCTGATCCCCAGGTCCAATCACTTAATTCTGGTCAGTGGTCACTTGATTTCATTGGTTTTCACTGTCGCTGGGCTGGCCGCCTTCCAACATGACCTCATTCTCTTGGAATTGTTTCCTTGGTCCTTACCTTCTTCATTCCGCTCCCATCTGCCAGATGCAGCCAGTTCTGCGTCAGCAGCATTAGTTTTATCAAGAAGTTTGTTCTCGGTCAGCTCTTGCAGCCTAAGGCTTCAAGTACTTTAGCTACTAATGCTAAATGAGACTATTCAGAGAGAAAAATAGTTCATGAATTTTCTTCTGTAACAGGAATATAACCCTATTAGCCTTCTGGACCAGAATTGGTAATGAGTGCTGTAAGGTGCAAGCTATAAGTTGCAGTCATTTCAGTCTGTTTCTTACAGTTTTACTTCCAAACTGGCTCAAGTGAGGTCATTTCCATCCTCTCAGTTCTGAGATGTCCTCACAGTGAGATTTTCTTGGCAAGTTAAAAAACCTGTGAGAATTAAATTTGCTAAACTATTTCTTGCTATTTTTCTTCTTTGTTTTCCTAGGTTCTCGAAATCTCCAGCTGGGAAAAAAAGTTTATTCTTGCACATATACACATGTACAAACATGATTGAAAAGTACATGCTTTTTACCACAGAAGTTTTCAAAAGTCTATTTTCTAGTGCATCATTCAGTTATATATGTATATACGCATACACACAATGTGACCTGGCTTTTAGCTAATACAACTACATATATATATATATATATATATATAAAAGAACAAAGTACTGTCATTTGCTCTCCACCCCCCAGGAGCTCTTTGCCTCATTCATTAAAGAAATGAAGTATACATTTACTGAATGATAAATAAATGCGAGCTGGAAAGAAATGTTGTCAACATTTCAAAAGGAACAAGAAAATCTCAGTGTTCAATCTCAACTAAATCTCAGCCAAAAAAATGCTCCTTCCTTTAAGCCTTGAAAGAGAATACCTGATACTGACTTACCTCTTTTCTTCCTATTTTCCAACCCAGGACAGCAAAAATGGCATTGGTTCATTGGCAAAAAAAAAAAAAAGGAAAAGAAGTGAATCAAGAGTGTAAAAATGAGGACAGCTTTATGAAGTTGAAATTCCATGTTGTTTTCTCCTATTTAAAATATGATTAATGACAGCACAAAAATAAACATTGAGAAACATTTATCAGGAACTTTTATTAGAAAAGGGTACCGTGATTTATTCCAGCACCTTTCTGTACACAAGAGTCTGGGTGTTACCAATAGCCAGGGGCAGTTTTCTGCTTGCAATGATGAAAATGTTTGTATTTTCCAATATACTTCATTATACTGCAATGCCTTAATATTCACAAAAACCCCAAACAACAAGCCAAAAACCTAGACTGGGAAACCTGCCTCTTGTTAGGCATTGGTCTCACTGGGAAAGGTTTATCTACTGCATGTCAGTGGAAGCTGTCTTTGTTATTCTTGCATTTTAATTAAACTGTTCCTCATCTACAGAGGGTGAAACCAGAATTCGTTCACAATGAATTACAGCCTCCCGGAGCTGGGTTACGGTGCGAGAGCAAACAGCCCTGAGACACTGGTTCCACTGCTGGGCAAACAATGCCCTA
>NW_009259984.1:2821276-2821802 GCF_000687185.1 Egretta garzetta
GAAAACCAAGTCAGGCTCTTGAATATACGGCATCGTTTCCCCAACAGAGGACTAACACGCAGGTACACGCAGGGCTGGTAAATGTGCTTTGCTCTACCAAACTGCCAAAGCAGAGGAGTCAGGGAGGAGGGAGTTCAAGAGAAAAAAATTCCATGACCTTGCAGTTGCTAGAACTATCTGTTCTCCCTCTCCGCTTTGTTTTTAAGCTATCAGCATAACTTTTCAGATGAGTTAGTGTGAAAAGTGAACTCTCATTTGGAAAAATTGATTAAATACCTTAGAGTGTTGGGGGGAGGAACTGGATTCAAGTGACAGCTTTACAAAGTGGTGCTTGCCAATTCCTGACAGCTCTCATTAGTTAGTGATCCGATACTACTAATATAGCCAGAACTGCCAGGTGCAGACCGGGCTCCTCTGTGCGGGTTGCTTAACAAGCATCGAGCAAAAGATTGCCCAAGTCCCGTAAGCCTGAGCCCGTTTGGGTGTCAAATCATTTGTCATTTTAACACCCGAGAAGTACCGGACG
>NW_009259984.1:2821835-2822586 GCF_000687185.1 Egretta garzetta
TTAAAACATTAAAAGATTCTGGCTTTATCTGGTGAATGGTGAATATCGGGCATTGTGTTTGCATGCCCCTTGCACAAAAATGCCGTGATCGTTCAAAAACTTTTCTTGGGTTCTGGAAGGAAACCTTCAAATTCAAAAGGGTACTGCTGTTGTGAGAAGTGAACAGGTCTTCTCTCTGCTTTAGCCATTGGCTTTATTCATCCTGGCAAATCTGATAGTACGTTCTTCCACAGCCAGCACTGAATTTTAAGTAAAAAAATTCACCTTGCTGTTGGATTATTAAGTGCACAGCACACTGCAGCAGGGATGCATTGAAGGATAACCTGGTACAGTGACTAACTCCAGTATTAGTTTCACGCAGAGGTCTCTTAGGGAGATACCGGTTTGTGCCATGTACAAAACTTCGGTTAACCAGAGTGATGCTGCTGCACGAGCAGTGGTTATTCTCCTTGTGGAATCCTACCTGCTCCTTGCAAGCGGGGGATGAAATATGGTAAGATGAAAGGAAGAGCCTTGCTGTCCTCTCAGTTCTGCTTCAGTATCTTACACCTCAAAGTTGCCCACCGCTGGCTGTAGTTGCCACCCGACCTTTCTGCCCCGCTTCTCTAGGCGTTATTACAGTAACAGAGCATTACTCTGTCTCTTGTTGTTTCTTACCGTGGCTGAATATAAATCCCTATCAATCCCTCCCTTCTTTTTACATTTGCAGCTTTCCCCATATTTATTTATTCAGCCCTTGCACCAGAACCAG
>NW_009259985.1:0-3938 GCF_000687185.1 Egretta garzetta
GGTGCTGGTAGGGTTGTAACCGGCTCCACCACTCTGCTGGGCACCCCTGTGCAGAGCGGGGGGGCCAGGGCTGAGCTGCCTCGGTGAGTTGGTAAGGAAGTGCCCTCCGGCAGTTCTTCAGAACTCATCAGAGGCTTGCCTGTGCCTAAGGAGGAGCCGTGCAGTCGGAACAGACCCCGCGGGTGTGCACGAAGGGGAAGCAGCCTGAGATGGCTGCTTAGTAGGGCCAGCTGGGACAGGACAAGGGGGGATGGTTTTAAACTAAACCAGGGTAGGTTTAGACTGGATCTAAGGAAGAAATTCTTTACACTGAGGGTGGTGAAACCCTGGCAGGGGTTGCCCAGAGAGGGGGTGGAGGCCCCATCCCTGGGGACATCCAAGGCCAGGTTGGCCGGGGCTGTGAGCAACCTGATGTGGTTCAAGGTGTCCCTGCTCCTGCAGGGGGGTTGGGCTGGGTGACCTCTGGGGGTCCCTTCCAACCCAAAACATTCTGTGATTGTATGATTCTATGGAAGGCGAATGCACTGCCAGCCGCAGAGGCTGCGCTTTGTGTTTGTCCCTTTGGCTCCGTGGATGGGAATGGCCAATGAAAACTTCACGCCATCTCCCCCAATTTGCAGGTGCTGCCTGATACTGGCAATGTCTCCCGTATTCTGTGGAGGCTGTTCTGTGCAGGAGTTAGAGACGCCGGGGTTGTGGTGGTTAATTAAGGTTCTTGATTGCTGCTTTGCTAACTGCTGTAACTTTGGTTGCCCTGCCTTGCATGCAAATACCGTTGTTGTGGCTCTTGAACCCAACCGATGGGCTCACGTTGTCCTAGGCAGCTTTTACTCGCTGTGTAGAAGGCACAGAACAAGGGAGCTCAAGTGTCCTTGCAGGAAGTTTGCATGCTGGGATTGATGAAATAGAATCATAGAATGTTTAGGGTTGGAAGGGACCACTAGTGGTCATCTAGTCCAACCCCCAATACTCAACTTTTCCCTGGCCTATTAACCTTTGCCTGCGCTCCAGTAAAGTTACTGGGAGTGTTCAGCCTCCTGTGTTGCAGTCATGCCATGGGTCAAACTTTCTAACCCCAGCTCTGTTGGACTGGGGTTTTCTCCTGCCCGGTTTTAAGTTTCATCTTCAAAACGGCCCATCACAAAGTGGCCAAAGTGCCCTCTTCTTTCTCGTCTCTACATGTGGAATACTCCGAGGTTTTTACCCCGTCCCTGCCTCGTTGGCTTGCAGTGAAGTCGCTGGTTGCTGGATTCCTCCGGCTGGTGCCTACCATGGATTTTTAGGAGCTCTGCCCTGTGTGGTGGTGGAGGTTTTCCGATGCATCCCGCTGTAACTCAAAACTCCTTAAACTCTTTACCCTTCAGGCTGTCACCTTCCATGCATTGTACCCCTGCCTTGCCCTGCTGCGCCGTAGAGTGGAAGCAGCTCAGTCTACTTGAGATTTGCCTGACCCATGGCTGGCACGGGGCTCCAACACGGGCGCTGCCTTCCCGAGAGACCCGCTGTAACCTGGCTCGTTTGGCTCAAACCAAACCGATGGCACGTGATGGATGCTCACGAAAAATGAGGTCTCATTCTCGGTTAAATCCTGAAAGCGTGGCAGCTCACCAAAGAGGAGGATTTATACTGCTAGCGAGGCTGGCAGCTTTGGAAAGAATGGGGCTGGAGACTGCAGTGTGGTGGGTGAGGGCAGTAAGAGGGTTTCTGATGGTCCTGCCCGCCCTTTTTGTGTTAAAAGAACACATTTTATTGCTTTTTCCTGCTTCCTGCCCCACCCCCACCCCCCACCCCTTAGCAGTGTATTAGCAAAAAAACTGCTGTGGTGGTTTGCCGCGCAGCCGCCGCGCCTGTTCTGTGGTTGCTTGAATCAACGCTCTGGAGTGGGAAGGCATGATGGAAGCTGGACACTTAGCTGGTCCAAATGAGCTTAATTAATGGGTAAAGCCAGCTTTAAAAAGCTGGGCTCTTACTAAGAAATGTTTTCTCTTGCTGGGGAGTCCCAGGCACGAAGGAATTTGGTAAGGTAGCAAGCAGGGTGCTTGCTGCCCAAATTTCCCCATGTGGAGAGTCCAGGGGGCATTCGGTGCATGCAGAACGGGAATGATGATCGAGCTTACGTCCCCAAACCCGCTTTCTCTTTTTTTTTTTTTTTTTTTTTAACCTTTTTCAAATTCTCTAAGTGAAGAAGGTTTAAAAAAAGAAATTGGCTGACACACTTTTTGGGGGCTGTATCAAGCGGTTCACCAGTGAGGATTTTGCATGTTAATGGAGGATGACATTAAATACAGGGGCAAGAGGGCGTGAGAAACCTTTGCTGATACAAGTGCGGTTGGGCGATGTTTAAAATGAATTCAAAATAAATACTTACAAAGCGTTATTTGAAAGACCTCCCAAAATAGGATGCCTAGATGCTTAAACACAGGCAGGGATAATAGGTGCAGCAATCGAGGCCCGGCTTGAGGTGCTGTTATTTTGGCATTGCTAATTATGGCACTGTGTTAATGATTTACGGCTGGGGGATCCTCATGAAGGTGCTCGGGTGCCCTGGGCCTGTGGTGACATCTGCCGGGGTGACCCATTTCCAGACAAAATT
Source organism: Egretta garzetta (assembly GCF_000687185.1). Taxonomy (NCBI): domain Eukaryota; kingdom Metazoa; phylum Chordata; class Aves; order Pelecaniformes; family Ardeidae; genus Egretta; species Egretta garzetta. The sequence goes on from NW_009259985.1 coordinate 2,594, forward strand.
TCCTTTTCTTTCAAGTCCCATGTGTCTGGGCAGCTCAGGCCCTTCCGGGAGAGGAAAGCTTGTGGCGGGGTGGGGGCAGCGCTTCAGGGTGGCTGTCAGACCCCCGGGTTGGCCCGGAGCTCCTGCGGAGAAACAAGGCGCTGGTGAAAAACGCTCAAAATGCTCGTGTTTTGGGCAATGTTCACCTCTGGCTGCCTGTTGTGGCAGGGAAAAGGCAGCCCTGAGGGAGAAATGGTGGCCCGGGGGGTTGGGGTGGGGTGGGGTGATGACCACCCTGAGGGGAAGATGGTGGCCCTGAGGGAGGGGGTCACGCTGTGCGGGGGGAGCGGTGGCCCTGCACGGGGAAAGGGTGGCTCTGGGGAGGTTATGGTGGCTGTGAGGGGGAGCCGTGGCCCTGAGGGAGGCCTCGCAGTGAAGAGGGGTGAGAGAAGGGGTTAAGGGAATCTTTGTAGATAAGATGCTTCGCCTGGACCAAGTCCTGTGTAACAGGCTCTAGGAGAACCTGCTTTAGCAGGGGGGTTGGACTGGCTGATCTTCCAACCCTTGCGATGCTGTGATTGTGATTCTGTAATAATTGTCTAGATTGCTGTGTAGCCCAGGGAATCAAATTGATAGATCGTGCTCAAATGTTTTGCTAACTGTTGTGCGAACTAACTGACTGACGCAGGAAGATTTGTGGCTCCTCATGAAGGACAGTTCTTGATAAGAACCAGGAATTTGCCTTAAGAACTGGCTTAAACCAACCCTGCAGTTTGGGCAAGAGCAAAGGAGCAACGGAGTCTGCAAGAACAAGGGGTTTCTGGCAGTGAGGAAGAGGAGCCATCAGCCTTCATCGCTCCCCCCGCCTGATGACCATGAACCAGCAGGGTGCCCTTGTTGCCAAGAAGGCTAATGGTATCCTGAGGCGCATTAAGAGGAGCGTGGCCAGCAGGGTGAGGGAGGTTCTCCTCCCCCTCTGCTCTGCCCTGGTGAGACTCCACCTGGAGTACTGGGTCCAGTTCTGGACTCCCCAGTTCAAGAAAGATGAGGAACTCCTAGAGAGGGTTCAGAGGAGAGCAACGAGGATATCTCAAGGGTGGGGGTCACGAGGACGGAGCCAGACTCTTCCCAGTGTTGCCCAGCGCCAGGACAAGGGGCCATGGGCACAAACTGAAGCAGAAGAGGTTCCAGTTGAACGGGAGGAAAAACTTCCTGACTTGGAGGGTGCCCGAGCCCTGGCCCAGGCTGCCCAGGGGGGCTGTGGAGTCTCCTTCTCTGGAGATCTTCAACCCCTGCCTGGACGCTGTCCTGTGCCCCCTGCTCTGGGTGAGCCTGCTTGGGCAGGGGGGTGGCACTGGGTGAGCTC
>NW_009259985.1:4556-4928 GCF_000687185.1 Egretta garzetta
GGAGTGGAAGCTGGAGTTCACCAAAAGGACAAGGTGAAGAAGAGGAGTGGATGAAGTAAACGACCCCTGAAGACCACCGACTCAAATCACTGAGCATACGCAGTTGGGAGGGACTTATATTAATGATCTCTTGAAACTAATTTTCATACGAAGCGGGGACAGGTTATGCCTATGTATAGGCGTATTGGGAAGCTTCATGTATAGCTAACACTTCGCTACATATAAACAGGACAAGCTGCCGTGTTGCGGTGCGCACGACTTTGGTGGGCCTACCCCCCCCCGTGCTGCCCAGCGCTGAATAACCATACCTACTGTGCAATCGTATAGATTGGGGGGGTCGTATAGATTGGGGGGGGTCTGTGTCCGCACGTC
>NW_009259985.1:5570-6366 GCF_000687185.1 Egretta garzetta
TGGCCCCTGCTTGCCCCAGATCCCCCTCCCTCCCTCTGCCAGGCCGGGGCTGTGCTTCCCTCTGGCAGTCCCTGGGAACTGCTGCTGTAAATTCATGCTGCTGTTAATTACCTCAGGTAATTAGCAGCGATTAAAATGTCTCCCGGTCCCCCTCATTTCACCCTTCGACTCCTAAAGTCCCCCGTCTCCCTGCAGACCTGCTGTGTGGCGGCACACTGACTCTGCGCTCTCTGTTCTGCCAGGCCGGGGCTGTGCTTCCCTCTGGCAGTCCCTGGGAACTGCTGCTGTAAATTCATGCTGCTGTTAATTACCTCAGGTAATTAGCAGCGATTAAAATGTCTCCCGGTCCCCCTCATTTCACCCTTCGACTCCTAAAGTCCCCCGTCTCCCTGCAGACCTGCTGTGTGGCGGCACACTGACTCTGCGCTCTCTGTGTCCCTCAGCCCTAGGTCAGAGGGACCCAGAAACGAGCGCAAAACTCATTCCAGGCTGAAGAAACCTCAGCGGAAGAAATACGGGCTCCTGTCGAATTACGATGAGAACATAGAGATGGCCTCCTTTGACAGCGACGAGGACACGGTGTTTGAAACAAGAAATCTGAGGCGGTAAGCAGGTATTTTGTATGCTTCTCTTCCTCGGGAGGGGCTAAGGCTCCTTTTCTGAAGACGTGGGAGCTTTGGCCCAGATCCTGTAACCAGATCTGCATAAATTAAACTTCTGTGTGTGGTCTCTCTGCATTGGCACACAGACTTTATCTTGCCTTTCTTCGTTTTCCGACCAAGCGCAGGAAGGGACG
>NW_009259985.1:6486-11481 GCF_000687185.1 Egretta garzetta
TTTTTTCAGTTTAGGAATTGCTCCCAAGTCACGTTGCAGCTGAAACTCACGGCCCCATTGGGGCGGCCGTTCCTGCTTTCGCAGCGATGTGCTTCAATCATGTGGATTGCACAAGTTTCGTTTCTCTGGAGGATGTTTTTTAAAGCCGAGGAGGAGCGTTCCCTCGGTGCAGCTCGCTGTTTGGCCTCTCAGCTCCCCCAGCTGTTTTGAGGTTGGTAGTGATCCGTCACATTGTACATGCTCGCTCTGATGCCGGGTGTCTTCTTTTTTTCCAGATGATTTGGGACCAGTGGCACCAGCTGCACAGACTGACCGAGTCCAGTGGAATCACCTCACCAGTGCTCAAGCTTTATTTTTTTATAATTGCTTATAATGACTATTAATTAACAGCGCAAACACTTCCACAGCTGGGGCAGGGGAACGGGGACCAAGCCTGTTTTCTTCACGCGCATTTCTGGGGCAGGGTGAAGCTGCAAGCTGAACGATGCTGTGCTGGGTGCTGTTAACTGCCCAGGGAGATGCTGAGGGAAGCGTTAACTCGTGGATGAAATTGTGCTGCTCTGGACTCAAGTGCTGCAGCTGTGTCTGCTGGCCTGTCGGTGTTTTATAGGTGCTCATAGCCCTCTCGCTCCTGACTCTGGTAGTCAGAGTATCGGGCAAGCGAATTCCTTTTGTGGGATGATCCGCTTTCCTCCATGCAGGGCCAGGTTACTTCTTTAGGGGACGTCTCTGTAACCAACTCTGATCTGGTGGGAGCTGGGAGAGCTCTTGTCTGTTACAGCAGCGGTGGGTGCGGATGGCGTCGTGTTTGTTCAGACAGAACAGCTTTGGGAGCGAGTTAAACGCCTCCGTGCGCCCATAGTTGCGGGGTTAGCAGTTGCACGTGGCAATGCAGGTCATTACGTGGGTTTCCAGAGCAAAGATGCGTTTACAGATGAACGGTGCCGCTCAGCCTGAAGGAGCCTTTCTCCAAAAGAGCAATCGGTTGTGCAGTCCCTGGGGCTGGGAGCGTCCTGACTGTTCTGCCCAGCTCTGACTGTGTGTGCGCCAGGGGAATGTGTGACATCTGCCCAGCTTCTGGATTTCAAGCTGCTGGCTCCGAGATCACCCGAGGAAGAGCCAGAGCGCCACGGTTTGAGTTGGAGAACCTTAACCGCTAGTGTGACGAGAGCCCTGTCTCTGAGCATCTGATGCCTGGAAAAGGAGGACCCAACCCCCTGTGAACTGCGATTCTTAAACTGGGACAGCCCCGGCTCAGAAATAATCTCCCCTTGAAGGGTACTGGAGTTTCACTCTGTTAGCTGGTACTCAAGCTACGTCCCGCTGTCAGCCCAGCAAACTGGGATGTTTCTGTGCAGCCCCTTGTGTTGATATTTGGGTTCTTACTGTGTAGGACCAAATGTGAATGTGTGAGAGGGTCGTTGTCAGGTGGATCTGCTGCTAAAATGGTGAAAACTGCTTGCAAAGTGCTCCTGTTCACCGCACCTTTCAGCCTCAAGGGAGGGCTCTTCCTTGAAAACTACGGGCAGTGCAGACCTGGGTCCTTTAGTCCCACTTCCACCCAAAACTGGTAGTGCCTTTGTTAGGAGAAGCCAGGGGAGTCACCCTGCAGGCCAGGGAGTTCCCTGCTTGACCTTACCTTTAAGATGAAGATTGTGAATGTTTCTGGAGCAACGGCTCCTTTCTTTTGCTTAGCGAATCCTCTGCCGATAAGGGGACAAGACTGACACTTGACAAAAAGAGCGGGGCAGAAGGGATATCCTTATCAAATAGCGAGGACACGGGGCTTTGCTGCAGGTCGTTCAGGGGGCTCTGGGTGTAGCTGCTGCTCTGAAATCCCTCCTGAGGCAGTGGTTGCTCGCCCGTGCGAGGGGCCGCGTTTCTCGGCGCAGAGTGGGTGAGGTTTCCTGGAGAAATGTCACCCCAGGTGCTGGCAGCTTGGTCTTGCACACGTGCAAAAGATTTTTTATATATATATATATTTTCAGTTATGCTGTCATGTGAACACAGCGCTTGGATGTGCCCTAATTTCATATCATTTGTATCCTTTCATGCCTCTTTCAGGTACTTTCTGCTTGTTTAGCGGATGCAGAGATGAAAGCGCGCGCTGCGTTCCTCTGTGAGGATGGCGGTAATGGCTAAATCCAACCGTTGCTGCCCCTTGGGTGATCAGAGCGCCGGTGTGTTTGATTCGCGGCAGCGTGATCTTCCTTGATCCCGCGTAGGCTGGCAGGCCCAAGCACCCGCTGGTAACTCTCTCTGGCTCTCCCCCTCCCTCTGCAAAGCCGCTCCTTGCATTGTGCCGAAGCCAGGTAAGCCTGGCGGTGTTTCGGTCCGCTGCTGTGCCCTGGCTCAGCTGACTGACGCGTTCGTTAGCCTTTCTTTACCTGAGGCAATTAACTCGGTTGTTCTTCAGGCTCTGCTCTTCGTTGGACGGATGGGGTTTGCAATTTTGAAGTTCCCTTACCTTGCAGGAGCGGATGATTTTTTTTTTTTTTTTAATGTTAACAGTTGAATGATTTTGATCAAAGAGGGGACCTCAAGCTGTAGGTCCTGCCGTGAAAATAATTTCGATAGATTTTGCTGTATTTAGGATTTGAGCAGGGAGAGATGTGGAGGGATACATCCAGAGCACGTAGCAAGGTCCCTATTCTGGTACTACATAGGCGAATGAAGGCCCGGAGGGTGTCCTAGCCCACTATCTATGCACGACGTAGATGTTCTCAGAGTCCTTCTGGCCCTCTTTAAAGGAGTAGGTGTCCTCAAAGGTGGATGTGGAACTGTAGCATAGCATTGCTGTCATTTCTATTCTGATCCAGTTTGGGCCAGAGGCAGGTTTGAGCTGTCATCAGTGACCCCGTGCGGGTCATCGGTTCCATTTTCCCCTGAAGCATCCTGCATCTTGGAAGTGGCCAGTAGTCTGGATTTGCTCTTCGCAGGCCAAGACATTGCCTGCCTGCTCCATCCTAAATCGCCGTTGGAGGCACCTTCTGAGAGGAGAAAACGAAGGTGCTGATACGGATCTGAGACTCCTTCGAGGACCAATCTGTTGCTCAGCACAGCTTTTACCGATCTCTATTTCTCCTGGGAGGACAAACTGGAGCTATTCCAGCGGCTTCTTGCAGCGGTGGAACAGTGCACCCGCGGGCAATCAGCACGAGGCCAGTGTGGGCTTTTGGGGGCAGATCTTGCTAATAATAGTGGCTTCCAAAGCCTTGCATTAGGCTTCTGTAGCAAGAGAGCAGTTTAGTAGTGACCTCAGTTACAGTTTTAGTTACTTCATGTGTATTTGATACCCGTGCTGATGGCCTGGTAGGTCTCTCTACAACAGTTAGAACTTCCATTAGTTTTTCAGAATGGATTTCAATACGTGGATGCAAACAGGCGCACGTGTGCCCTGAGCGTGCGCGACGGCTCCAGCCGGGGAGCCACACGGCTGCACGAGGAGCGGTGCCTGTCCCCGGGCAGGCTGGCCCCTCGCCAGCAACTGCTGCACTTTTCTTTCTCCAGAGTGAGTCAGGGTGTTGTTAGTGGGAGGCGCAGTGGGCTCTGGCTGCCCTTCACTGTTGGCCCGTGCCGGGCTCCTGCCAAAATGCTGCCGGAGCTGATGGGCATGGGGTGATGAGGACCGAGAGCGGAGTGCGCAGTTCCCTACGACGCTGCGCGGTCACCGGCCTGTGTGTGTCACAAGTGACTGCTACAGAGTTCGCTTGAAACAATCACTCGTGTTTAAGCCAAAGCCTAATTTCAAAAGTTTACCTAACTGCCTCTCTGATCGTCTTGGGGGGGCTGAACCGAATCCTCCGCTGTTGGTATTGACCCGCTGGGCGAATCGACGGGACCGTCTGCCGAGGTTACCGAGAGTGGCGGAGCGCGGTGCGAGCGGTGTTAGTAACGTGCTGCTGTTGTGTTGCATTTGTACACGTGACTGGAACGGGGTCTGCAGCGCCCAAGTGCTGGGAGGGGGACCTGTGGTCCGAGCGATCACCGCAAAGTCGATCAAGCAGCACCTGAGTGCGTTGTGCTGCCTGTGCTCTCAGAAAAGGGGAGCTCGTCTTTCACCCTCCTGCCTGAATTGTTGATTTATTTTTAAATAGCAACCAGTCCTGTATTGACTGATGGTTGTACTTTCGTTTACAGCACCCCCTCTCCGTTGTACCTTCAGACCAATGAAATAAAGCATTCCAATTCACCCGCCTCCTGCACGGCAGTGTGCTTGCCCGCCGGCATTCGGGGGCGCTCTGCGGGGCCGCCTGGCACGGCCGGCTCACCGCTGAGCCCATGGGATGGAGCTTTTGTGGAGCCTTTCCCTGCTCAGCTGCCATGGCCGAGCATCGCCCTGCGTTCTGCTTGGCAATCGAGTTGCACCATGAACCCCTCTGCTGTATCAGATCTGCACTTCCATCGCCTGGCGCTCGCCTTCACCCATCGTCACGGGGTTTGTTTCAGTTTTCCAAAGCCTCCTCCCTTTCCTTTCGCCCTGTTCTTACATCCATCCCTTTTCTTGCACAGAAGACTTGAGCCAAATCCCTGCAGGGGTGATCCCAGCCTCTTTGCAGCAGCAGAACCAAGTTAGGTTTTGCTTGTTTGGGAGTAGGGAAGGAGAGGCTGTCCCGTGGGTGGGGACGTCCTGGCTCCTGAGTGCAAAGAATTAAAGCCTGAGCAAAAAGAAGGGCGTTCCCCGGCACCAACGTCTTCACCCCCCCGGCAAAGGAGGGTGCCTGCGCAGATTTCGGTTGTGTGTGTCAGTGGCACCAAAGAAACGAGAAGCCAAGCTCCCCGTGTCCTGCTCTGCCACCCTGCCCTCTCGGTCGTCTCCCCGTGCCCTGGTGGGTGGCTGCGTGCTCCTCCTGGAACGCGGCGCAGCGGCTCGCGTCCGCTCCGTGTGCTAACCTCCTGGTAGAGCTGGCAGGAGAGGGGCTGGCGAGCAGGGGAAAACCCTGTAGATGGCACTCACAGACCGAGCGTGCCGGCTGGCGGGGCACTGCCAACTCC
>NW_009259985.1:11552-13317 GCF_000687185.1 Egretta garzetta
GGCGGGGGCTTGGTCCGGGGGTTGGGGGGGGGGGGAGCAGCAGGTTTTGGGAGCTGTTTGCCTTGGAGAGGGCTTCTCCCAGCTGTGGGTGCTGCTCTTGCCCCTGGCTTTACCTCAGCCCATTTAACCCAGCCCAGTTGGTGCCCGTCTGCACGGGGGTTTTGTGATTCTGGGGCCAAGTTTTAAGGCACCCTAATCTGACTGAATTAAGCTGTAGGCTCCCTGCTCGCGCGGGAGGGAAAGCCTGGTCTGTGCAGAGCTGCCTTGGGCTGGTCCAAGGCTTGGCATAAACCCCCGCAGGGCTAAAGCCTGGCCCAGAGTTTGCTCCCTTCTCCTTCAAGTGGTGTTTCCGAGTCTGGGTGCCTCTGGTAAGCGTGGCACAGCGAGGTGACAACCAATCCCCCCTGCGGCAGCACCCCTTGGCGTGCCCCGGCTTTGCCGTGGGAGCGTGCTGTACAAAATTAACTGCAGTGCTTAATGAACTAAGGGAGAGTGTTGGCGGTGGCAGGACAGACAGCACCATGCTTTCAAGCCCTGGCCCGTGTGAGGTGGTGGGAGGCAGCCCAAGCCCTTGGTTGTTTTCAGGCTGGGGGGGCGGGGGGTTGGTAGCCCCAATTAGTGCTAATGACCGTGGCCTGTGTGTGCTGGATGAGCTGCAGATGCGTTGCCCTCCTGCGTTTTCCTGGCCCTGTTCCCTGCTCTCTGCTGCAAGCTGGGGGTCTCACCTCTGTCAGGGGGGGCTCTGGCTGAGGGCTCCAGCTGGGGGGGAAGCTCAGGCTGGTGCTGGCTGGGATTCCGGTCACAAACACAAGCTGGCGGCGTGGATCTGCTCTGAATTTGTTTTAACCTCAAGTTAAAGTGCTCTTGATGCCTTGGATGCAAATTTCCTCCCTGGGAACGGGAACTGCGGGCCGTTGGCTGAGTGCAGGTAAGCTCCTTTGCTTTCAGTGGCCTGTTTGCCGCCGCTGCGTCGTACCTCACCGCCGCCGCGTCGTACCTCGCTGCCGTGCTCCGTGGAGTGCAAAACAACCTCTGCGGCAGGGGCTGGGGGAGGATCCGCCCGGCCGCGTTCCGCTGGCGGAGACAAGCGCTCCCCTTGCTCTCCCTACTCAGACCTGGTTCTTTTAATGAGGGGTCATGTACAAATTTGGGGGGTTTTGGGGTGCACATAGACAACAGGCTGTGAGTTTGCTGGTCATTGTATAGAAGAAGAGATGGTCCAAGCCCCTCCAGCCCCCTGGGGAGGGAAAAAAAAAGAGAGAAACATAGGATTTCACTACGGGTAAAGGGCGTTCCGTTCATGGATTTCAGAGCCCCTTGTCGAGGAGGTCGATTCCCCCAGCCCTGCGGAGAAGCCCAGCTGTAGAAGATGGCATTACCTGCATGGGCAGATCTCCATCCCTTGGGTCAGGGACCTTCCGGCATGGTGCCGGTGTCACCGTGATGGCAGTGGGCTCCCCGTCCCCCCCTGTGGAAGGGCAGTGTTGCGAGTTAAGCGTTGTGTTCTGCTGCTTGTGTTCGTCTGGTCCGGCTTCGCGTGGGTCACCCGTGCTTCAGATTTCATATCTGTAAGATCAGGGGATGGTGAGGGACCCCCTTCCCGGTGGGCGTGCGACAGAGCTGGCGCCCACAGCCTGGGGTGGGCCGGCGGGCAGGCTGCCACGCAGCGCGAGGCTGCCCTTGATGAGCGGGGACATGAGCGCCGTCCTGGTAAACCATTGCAAGTGGTTGGCTCTGTTGATGGCTAATGCGCTTGGCCGGGGGC
>NW_009259985.1:13449-14322 GCF_000687185.1 Egretta garzetta
TCCACGCCACGTGCCGCAGAGCGAGTCCCGCGGCGCTCCAGGGGTGCTGGAGCCGCTCTGGAATTGCGTCCCTTGCGTGTGCGGTGGGATCCAGGCTGGAAGGAGCTGGAGATACCTGACCGCCCGCCGGAGAGCCCCCTCTGATGTCTGTTCCGTGCCTCCAAACAAAGCTCTGCTACACAACCGGCAGGATCCGCCCGTATACGAAATGAGCTTTACTTAGCTGGCTTTTGGTCTAAATCCTTCTTTTGATCTTTATTTTCTTCCCTTGCATGACGGAAAGGTGAATGGAGGTGGCACTTCAGCCACAAAAGCCTTTCCTTTGGAAACATCGGTTGGTTTTGTTTTAGAAAATTTTCAAGGGGGCTTTGCAGGGGAGAGCGGGGAAGCGCTGGCGTTTTAAGTTACACAGGGGAATAAAAGTATAAAGGAAAGAAATGATCATAACTCTACTGGCAGCAGAACAATATTTTTTTTCGAGTAGCAGAGCTAATTGAAGACGGAATTCACACAACAATTTCTGCAATCTAAGGACGAGTAAACATGAAAGGGGCGGCGGTACTTCTGACGCATGCTAATGCCCGACTGCCTGCACGGAAGGGAGAAGGTGTCCCGAAAATTAAATTTGAGAGGATGTTACTCTCCAGTATCTGCGTCTTTACGTGGCCGGATCAAAGAGGTGAGCTGAGCCCACGTCCGAGGATACCTGCGGAGAGGACGGACCTTCAGCGCACCGACAAGCTGGAGCCGCTGGAAAAGGGGGCTGCCCGGCCCGCTGGGGTGGCCCTGCTCCCCCGGGCCGGGGCGTTGCTGCGGGTCTGTGCAGGGCTCATGGGTGCATTGGGTTTGTGTGGCAAGGTCTTGGTTGTGGGG
>NW_009259985.1:14382-14704 GCF_000687185.1 Egretta garzetta
GCGGGAGCAGAGATTCCCCCACAGCCTGTGATGAAGATGATGGTGAGGCAGGCTGTCCCCCTGCAGCCCAGGGAGGTCCACGAGTGTCGTGGTTTAACCCGGCTGGCAACTCAGCACCACGCAGCCGCTCGCTCACTCCCCCCCTCCCTCAGTGGGATGGGGGAGAGAACTGGAAAAAAAGTAAGACCCGTGGGTTGAGATACAGGGAGTTTAATAAGAGAGAATAACAGTAGTAATAATAATAATGGTAAGAGAATATACAGAATATATAAAACAAGCGATGCACAACGCAATTGCTCACTACCCGCTGGCCGATGCCCCG
>NW_009259985.1:15950-17372 GCF_000687185.1 Egretta garzetta
CTGGCATGGCAGAAGCTCCTGATTTCGGTGCGTTGCCATGCTGGCCCTGCTGCAAACCGCAGCGACCGTGGCTGTCGCCGTGCGGGGGTCCTCTTGCTCTTTGCCATCAGAGTAACGCTCCCGTCTGCTGGTTAATGAGAGCCCGGGCGTGGGAGTGTTGAGATCCGCAGGTTTTGCAACCAGGAGAGCCCATTCCAGTCGTGGTGCTCAGCCTCCCGCAGGGCACCGGCTGGGCTTGCCCTCTTCTGCACGCGGTGAAGCCAGGTTTCCCTCGGAAAGGACAGCAGCCATGCTCCGAAACAACTGCGTGATGGAGCATTTGCTGCGTCCCTGCTACGCTGCTAACGTTCTCTGGGGGTTAATTACTCTGGCTCTTTTAAAGATAAAGCCTCACGTACTTAAAGTGATCCTAATCGCATCCTTGTTCAGCCAGAGCTGCCGGCGCTGCCCTGCTCCCTGATGGAAGTGGAGCCGATGCTGTTCCTGATGGTGGAAAACCCGACGGGCATCAACGCTGTGATGAGAAGCGGTGGGGGGTTGAGCCCGTGAAGGTGCTGCTTTACCTCCAAAACCCCAGGCAGGGCTTGGAGTGGTTTTATCCTGGCACCACCCGGCAGCGGGGCCTTCTCCAAGGACGATGTCCTGGCTGGCATCTGCTCTTCCAACGAAGGCAACTCTCAGTTCTCCCTGCCTGGTGTTTGCTCAGTCCGGGACAATCCTGCCCATGGCCAGTGCTGGTCCTGGGCAGGATTGCGGGTGCTTTGCAAAGTTGTCCCTGCAGGTCTGTGCCATGGCCACTGTTGGGTGCTGCAGGAGCTGTCACCCAGCTCTGGAGCGTCACTGCACCCCCCAAGGCTGCATGGCTGTAGCTTCATTCAGCTTTTCTGTGCATCAGATCTCAACCCTGGGCTCAAAGCCAGCTGGGGACGCTTTGCCGAAATCCCGGGGGGGGCGGGGCGGGCGGGCCCAGCCCCTGCAGCCCAGGACATCCCCGGGGAGCAGCTCCTGGCGGGATGATTTCCTGGAGGGATGGAGGGGTTTGCTGTGGCACCGGGCTGGGGAGCCTCATCCTGCAACGGGGGATCCCAGAAAAGCTGAGCAGAGCCGCGGCGGCGCGGTCATCGCGTGCGGCTGAGGGCGCAGCGGGGCCCAGGGACACATCAGTTCAAATTCTCTGCTACCAGGGCATATTCTGATCTCTTCTTTATTTTTTTTTCCTCCCTGTGTTATTTTAATCTGCTCTTAGAATCACAGAATCACTTTGGTTGGAAAAGCCCTTTAAGATCATCGAGTCCAACCTTTAACCCAACCCTGCCATCCCACCCCTAAACCCTGGCCCTCAGCACCTCATCTATCCTTCTTTTAAATCCCTCCAGGGATGAGGACTCCACCACCTCCCTGGGCAGCCCATTCCAGAGCCTG
>NW_009259985.1:17479-18084 GCF_000687185.1 Egretta garzetta
CGCTACAGCCTCCATCAGGCAGTTGTAGAGGGTGATCAGGTCTCCCTCAGCCTCCTCTTCTCCAGACTAAATAACTCCAGTTTCCCCAGCTGCTCCTCGTATGACTTGTGCTCCAGACCCCTCTTCTCTCACTCCCTCTTGCCAGAGAACGCAGAGAGGCTTTACGTTTGTGCCCTCCGCGATACCCAGCAAAGGTGCGAGATGCTGCTTTTTCCTTTTGGAAGTGGCGGGGTTTATCTGTGTTATCACTTCAGCTTCTCCACCATCGTCGTTTTGGCTTCCCAGCCGGCTTGGCTGAGCGCACCGACAGCGCGTTCTGTGTTCATCCGAGGAAGGGAGGGCCCTGGGTCCCTAACGAAGGCTCCCGTCCCTTTTGCCCACGCGCGGTGCGGGTGCGAACCGGTGGCTCCGGCCGCTCCAGTGAAAGCGGAGTTCAGCCCAAAATAATTTTCATCCTCCGGCTGCAACGTCCCCGTTGCCCCACCAGGCTTTGGGAGGAGGGCGTTAGCGACGCACCGCGTCCATCCAGCGTGGGGTCGTGGGGGCCGCGCAGGCACGCGGCCAGAGGCACCAACGCCTGTGTTTTCCACGTAGAAAATAACGTG
>NW_009259985.1:18120-18924 GCF_000687185.1 Egretta garzetta
CGCCTGCCCCACCACCGTTCCCCTTCCCGCTCTTTGGCCGCCTGCAGCGTCTCGGGGACCCCAGGACTCCGATTTCCATCCCCTTAAAAGGGGCAATTTCAGGTGATGTCCAGCGGGCTCCTCATCACCTCCCCTTCCCCCCGGCTCTGCAGGTCACCCCTTTGGCAGCCGGCGATGGTTTCCACCCCCCCCCCCATTTCTCCATCCGCACGCGCTCCTTTCGGAGCCTCTTTGCTCTCCTCACTTTCCCACAGCTCAGAGCCATTCTCCCAGCTTCAAAAGGTTTACTAATTACCTTAATGAGGTCAGGAGAGACCAAACGCTTCTGTGACTTAAAGCAGGGGTGGGAGGGGTTTGGAAAGGGGGGGGAAATATCGCGCCTGGTGCCTGTACCGCTGGGTCTGCGGGAAGGCGGCATCTCTACCCCCGCTCCTTCTCCCCCACCTTCCCATCTTCAGCAGAAAAAAAAGAGAATGTGGACAGAAGGTCTCCGATGTATCAAACAGCTTTTAAAAAGAAATTCCTTTTGCCTGTCAAAAGAACAAACAGATACACCAAAAACTGTCAGAATTAGTGTCGGAGTAATTGCGGCAGCTCTCCAAGGTTAATGCTCCATTAGCGAGCAGCTCTCACGCAGCTAAAAGCCGGGACGAGACAGGTTGTCAAAGGCTTGCTGGAGATTAAAGAGCTGCGTTCCCAGCCTAAACCCTCTCGTGGATGTTGTGGGGAAAGGCGGGGGGGTGTTTGGGGGTGAGGGTAACACCAGCCAGGGCTTGTGCTGCCGTGGCGTCAATGGAGAAGCGC
>NW_009259985.1:20417-21071 GCF_000687185.1 Egretta garzetta
TGGCCAGGGGCCGATTTCTGATGGCGAACGGCTGGAAGTGAACTCGAGGGAGGCGAGTTCTGAGCTGCTTGTGAGGGGCCGGTGCGAGAGGCCCCTTGAAACACCCGGCCGCGGGCTGGGGAAATGAACAATGTCATAATTGGAGAATTAAACCTTTCCTGTTCTTTTCTTTTCCTATCCTGATGTAATTTGTAATGATTAGACCTGGGGTGCGGCGCAGCCAGACAATGCGAGCCGTCTGTACAAGAGCAAAACAAGACTCCTGCGCAGACCCTGTCTCTTTATTAAGTCGATTTGCATTCATAATCTTCATTTGCCGTTATTATTTTTCCCCCTTGTGCTTAGTGAGTGATATTAGCATAAAGTCCCTTTTTTCTTGTTTTCTATTCACGCTCAAGGTCAGAGACTTGGTGAGACACCGACGAAAACAATCTCATCCTCACCCTCTTCTAATTCTTTGCAGAAACCATGTCCTGGGGATTTTAACATAACAATTGCGGGAGGAGGGGGGGCAGCCCTGAACAGAGCCCTCTCTGTGCTGGGAAGGGGAGCTGCCCCAAAGAGGGATGCAAATCCTCCAACAGGAGGGAGGGGGAAAGGGAGCTGGGAGCAGCACTGGTGCTGCCCCACTCTCCGAAATGGGGGAGCCGATCG
>NW_009259985.1:22109-23527 GCF_000687185.1 Egretta garzetta
GCGATCGGCTTGGGGAGCCGTGAAATGTCTGATGGCTGGGCTGGAAACGGGGCTGGCAGGGCTGGCGGTAGCTGAGACACGGACGTCGTCTGGCGCTGCGAGCAGCTTTGCTGGGCGCGGGAATATGTCTTATTTTACAGAATTGGTAGGTTGCTGGGTTTTTTTCCTGAGGATGCTTCAGGGCTTTCAGCGCTCGGGTGCAGCGCGAGTGTTTTCATGCCCCTTTAATGCTTCACTAAACAGTTTGAGATGCTGCCTCTTAATGCCCAGCAAAGCACAGGATGCTCTAGAGCGGAAAGAGCATGCGGGGGGAAGGAGGGTGGTGGAAAAAGAGAAGAAAAGGGACTGGGAGGAGAGGCAAAACCAGGGAGAAGTCACCTTTTCCCTTTTTCTCTCCGCGCACACCCAGTCCTGGCTGTGAAGGCGGCCGACATGGAGGGTCCTGCTGCTCCCCCGGGAAGGGCTGTCCCTCGGTCACGCTCTCCCAGCCCTTCCCAGGCTCTGTCCTACAACCGGTGGGCACGTGGCAAGGGGAGAAGATGCTCCCCGGGCTGCTGGAGCGAGGCTCGGGCTGTGGCTCTGCTCTGGACCCCGGGAGGGGATGCTGGGGGTTGGGGGCCTGGGTTTTGTCATCAGCCGCTGCCTGACCCCTGTCTCGGTCTCCGGTGGGCACGATGGGGCCAGCGTCTGTTGGATCAGCGCCTGGCAGCCCACGCTGCGGGCCCTGGCTCGCCATCCTTGGTGTGGGGGGGTTTCCCAGACCGATGCTAAACCAAGGGAGAGGACAAGGGCGGGGGGGGGGAAAGAGAGATTCAAAGTTTTAACCCAACGAGGCAAAGTTTGCATCTCCTCCCGACCAGCGCTGAGGGGAGTCGTGGGCTCTCCTGTTGTTAATTCAAGTCATTAAATCTCCTGCACTCTGTGTATTCCTCCCCGGCACCGCTTGCCCTGCCCGTTTGATCTGTAAGTACCAAAAGTACCGCCTCGGGCTGCAACATCGGCATCCTCGGTCGCCATAGGAACGGGAGCCGGGGCTCCCCCGCGCCCCGCTCCCCCGGGGCCCAGCTCCTGGGGCTGAGCTCTAATGAGCCTCTGAAGTCGGGCTTATCAAGGCCGGGCTACACGGCCCCCAAGGCCGGCGCGCTCGGCGGCAGGCTGCTGCCAACCTGAAAGGCAGAGTTTTTGTCTGAGCCGGGAAGCACAAAGGCAGAGGTTATTGGTGTCAAAGAACTTGCAGGCTGAGAGGCTAAACTGCTGTTCCGGGCTCTTCCTCGCACAGGGGAGTTCAAACCTGGGAGGAGGGAAGGGGAGAGCTTCGGCAGGGATGGAGCAGGCTTGGAGCCGGAGCCAATTATTGCTGGGCAGGGTGGGAGGAAGAGGAGGAAGGCGATGGAGGTGTCTGTGCCAGGGAGGGCAGG
>NW_009259985.1:24528-24841 GCF_000687185.1 Egretta garzetta
GCCATGGGGCTCCCCCTGCCCCAGACCCCAACCCCGGGGGTGGTGGGGGAGAGCTAGAGCTGCCCCCCGCCTTTCCCCGCTCCGCGCCTGACCGGTCGCTGACAGCGGGGTGCAGACGGACGCACGGCGCATCCCCCCGCACGCCTGCTTGTTTATTTGCCGTCTCTCAGCCTCTCGATGTTCAAACATAATTGGTTCTGCTCGGAGCGGTGAACAACGATGTGCAATGCATCAGCGAGCCCTAAACGGCACCTACGCCCAATTAAAATAATTGGGCGCGTACCTGGCTCTGATTTCAATGCCCCCCCCACCC
>NW_009259985.1:24899-25386 GCF_000687185.1 Egretta garzetta
GTTGCCCACCTCCCCGCTGGCTCCTCTTGGAGCAGGAGCCGGCGCCGGAGCCTTTTCTCCGGCCGGCGCGGTGCAAAGCGGTGCCCCATGGACCGGGGGGGGGTCCGGGACCGCTCGGCTCAGCCCCGGCCCGGGCGAGGAGGATTTCTCCGCTGCGTGCGAGATGATATTCCAGCCCCGGCCCATGAAATATAATGAAGGCCCAAGGGACTGTACCAGCTCCTTGGTTAAAAATGATGCTGTTATATTTAGACAAGGTAACTAGAGGCCCCTCCGGACAGCGAGGAGTACAATTTTTTTGTTTAATGATTCCATAATCTGATATAATATCGGGCCTGTAAGACATAATGAAGACCTGGGGGAGTTTGCATCTTTGCAGCATTAAAGGGCCCCTGCTCGGGGACGCAGGCAGGTGGAGGTTTGAACTTTGATGCAGTCAAACATGTTTTTCTCTGGATTTGTTTGACATGATTGAGAGGGAACCCAG
>NW_009259986.1:0-12752 GCF_000687185.1 Egretta garzetta
TGTTCCAACTGGCTGCGAGGCAGCTTTCATTTCCGGTAAGTAGCAACCCTGTTTGTAGTATGCAGGAGGAAAAGACGTACGCATACGCAAGCTTCTCATTTCTGTTAGCTTTGAAGTGGAGTAACATCTCGCAGCAGGAGCTTTTATGGGTTTGAGAGATCTCTGTAGAAGTGATGTAGCTGTTGCTTATCTTCTCACGGCTTGCTTCTCTCACTTCTAGACCCCCCTGCACCTGGCAATAATCACAAAGCAGGCAGAGGTGGTAGAAGACTTGCTGAAGGCTGGAGCAGATGTCAGCCTTCTGGATCGCCATGGAAATTCTGTCTTACATTTAGCTGCTACTGAAGGAGACGACAAGATTTTGAGGCTACTCCTAAAGCATAAGAAGATCTCTGCAATGGTGGACCTTTCCAATGGGGAAGGTATGGAAGGATAATGGCTGTATTTTACACTGCCCTCCTAGGCAGGCACGCCTCAATTCACACAAAGGCTTACACGGGTAGATACAGACCTCAGAAATAGCGTCTCCCTGCTTTGCACACGCTGTCCTTGGCTTTTACATGCCTGCAGTCGCAGATGACAGAGCACACATGTAGGTTTTCTGGTTATACAGAACATAAAGATTGGTAATGGCCACGTGACGCTGTATGGATTTGAATTTTTTTATTGTATTTTTTTCATCTCACAAAACTTCAAGCACTGTCTTCCCCCTGAGGTACCTTATGCAACCACTGGTTTTAAAAGAAGTCCCCCCAGAATAAAATGTTTCCTCCTCTCTAGTGAATGAAATCCCCTCAGAAATAACTTCTGGACCAGTGTCAAGTTTGGTATCTGGTACTTTGTGACTGTACAGAATTAGAGCCTATAAAATAACCGCAAACACACAATTCTCCCATTTTCAGTGGCACAGGTCATGTGAATTTAGTACTCTGCTCAAGTGGATTGCAAAATGTCTGACCTAATAATGTCATTATAGGAATCAAAAAACTGTTAAGTTCCTCAGAGTGAGGCGGTGGGTTGGTTGGTTGGTCTGGGGTTGTTGTCCGTTTGTTTTTTGAATACAAGGCTTTATTATTCTCTTTTTGAGATGGTGCAGGTAATCTTGCGGTTGTAGGGCAGTGTGACCTTACAGGAGGATGATACTAAAAATACCAATTACTCCCCAGAATGTTTCAGAAGAGATGTTCAGTAGCAGATGGGGCCAGAGGGTACCTGTTTGTTTAGTATCAAGATGCAGATTTTTTTTTTTTTTGAGGCTACTCTCCTTTGAGGCAAAGAGATGCTGTAGGTGAGCTCTTTAGTTCCTGACCCCTTTTCCACCTTGTAATTTGCTGGGTTATTTTTTTTTTAACTTTTTTTTTTTTTTAATGCATGACTTTGACTTGCCATCAATAACACAACTAGTTCCAACTTACGTACAAAGAACATTTTTATTAACACCATCTTTTAGACTATAGGCAGGCAAAATAAGTCACCTGTGCTCAGATGGCTACAGTAACTCTCATTGATGTTATGATTCTCATAGATGCGGCCACTTTGAAACTCGTTACTCTGCCATTTCCATATTTTTCAAATACTAATGCACGTGATGGGTTTTGTTTTGTGTAGGTCTCAGTGCAATTCACATGGTGGTGATGGCGAATAGCATGTCCTGCCTCAAACAGCTGATTGCTGCTGGAGTTAATGTCAATGCTCAGGAACAAAAATCTGGACGAACTGCATTGCATTTAGCCGTTGAACATGAGAACATCCCGTTGGCAGGCTGCCTGTTGCTTGAGGTAAGGGCAGAATTTCCTCCTTCCAGGTCTTTTCAGTTACATATTTTAAAACTCTTGAAAATCCTTAAGTGCTTCGGAGGAACAGAAGGGTTTTTTCTTGTTTATTGACTTGATTACTTAAATTGGTGTAATGGCAAAATTATTGCTAGTGTTACTCATTATGACGTGTTCAGCACTGCTGGTGAACCTGTTGCCCGAGTTGAGGAATTTACAGTTTGTGACCCTGACCTCACCGCATCCACCACGTTTAATCTGCACTGAGCAGTCCCCGGCAGCCAACGGCACGACTCATGAACAAGTTAATGGCTTCATCTTTGCGAAGTGGAATGCGTACGGATGTCCATAGAGAGAAAGTTGTGTATGTCTGTAAATATTTGTCCCATCTCTTTAGCACCTTGAGCCTAGTGTGCTCCATTCTACAGGCCCACAGCTGGCTGCGGTAGCCCTCCCGGGTATCTTGTGTGAATGTGCCACCGGCCCGCCTGCTCTCCCAAAATGCAGCAGGAAGGCGGGCTGGTGCGTGTGCCCGTTTGGACTCCAAATGCCGTAGGTTATCAGATGGCAGAGCTCTTACATGGAATGCAAAGTGGCTTTGACCTGCCTGCCCTGTTTGGGTTTGTACACTGTGCCCCCTGCTGTAACGCTGGAGCACACAACCACCACTTGTTCCTGCAGGCAGGCAGTTGTAGTTTCTAGTTCCTTCTTTTCAGACAATGAGTAGTTTGCTTGTTCCTGCAGGCAGGCAGTTGTAGTTACTTTCTAGTTCCTTCTTTTCAGACAATGAGTAGTTTTTATGCAAACAGGTGCGGAACGGTGCGTATTTGCGCAGTAGGGATGTTTATGCCGACATGAGTCTCTGCAGCTGTACTGTACAGATGAGTAGCGCTTTCCTTTTTGTCCTTCAATAAAAACTTAGGGTGATGCAGATGTGGACAGCACTACGTACGATGGGACAACTCCTCTTCACATAGCAGCTGGAAGGGGCTCTACAAAATTGGCAGCAGTTCTCAAAGCAGCAGGTACGAAAACAGGTATTTGCTGGAGTTTTCCTTCACAGTGGCAATTCAGGCTGCAAGCAGAAAAGAATGCGCCAGCGAACTCGGTTAATGGGCGGAAGAAATGGGATTGTTAAAAGCAGGAAGGTTTGGTTTTCCTTAGGAAGGGCCTGCTTTCAGGTGCTGTGCTGCTCTTTAGCACCATCTAATGGCTAAAAAAAGCAAATTATGTTGGTCAAGGAAAAAAAACTCTTGAGCCCTCTTGGAAATTTTTTGAGTGTTTCCTTTGTGGTTCTTTAGAGCTGAAGCAGCAGAGAGGAGACCTCATTACATCGTTGGGATAAGTGTAGGACTGCTTTCAAAACAAAACAAAAAAATAGGTCACTGAGACACAGGCTTGTTACTGTCTCTCATTGTTTTGTATATTTATTGGAACATTTCTTCAATTGTATTTAGACCCTTAATATCCGATTTTTTCCCCTTTGAAGCAGAAAGCTGAGCCCCCCCACTGCTCTGCTGTGTGCTTGGTCTTTTAATAATCCCCACGGTTTCTCTGACGCTATAGAAAGCAGTGCCACACCATTGCTTCATCCCCTATGTGCTACACTCTGTAAGTCAGGAACAGGACTGGAAGTCAGTTTGTATAATCCTAGCCCTTTCTTCAGGCCCTAACCCTCTGCTTGTCACTCTTCCCTTCTTTATAATGGAGAGGAGCATTATGCAGGGCTGTGACAGCATTTAATTTTAGTTGAAGAAGTAAGTTATTATTTATTTGCTGACTTTTAATATAAAATGTAATCAAGCTCGAGTCGATAAATTAGCAGCTTTGCCATTCAGGACTTGGAATATATATTATGAATATTGTTGAAAAGCAACTTGAAGCCTTTTCTTAGGCATTTTTTTGCACGCTTGTTTACCAGGTGCAAATCCTCACATGGAGAACTTTGAGCCATTGTTTGATCTAGATGATGTGAAAAATGATGAAGATGACGATGAAGGAATTGTGCCTGGCACAACACCACTGGATATGGCGGCCAACTGTGAGGTATGTGGTCTGGATTTTTTAATAATAAATGATAGTTCAGCGCTCTCAGCCAACTCCTGTCACTGCATCCACCATTATTTCAGTGGTGAGAAGCTACTAATCTGCCATCAAAAAGTAAACTACTTCAGCCACAAAAAAATTCCCCATGAAATAGCATTGGAAGGAATCTCCACTTAACGGGCAACTTGTACTGAACAGGAATGACCAGGCACTTCCTGAAATAGTTGCGCTACAGTCTTCAGTATGGAAGAGCATTTAGCTGGTTGGGCAGCGTGTGTTTGCAGGCCCCTATTAAGAGAGAGAGAGGCTGTCTAGTGGGTTTCTTTGCTGCATGTTCTGCAGCACTGCAGGCTCAAACCGGGATTAGGCCGCACGCTCCACGCTTCAGTGGCTGAACATGTGCAGTTGGTTGGTGTAAGGTACAAGTAGTCGGCATCTCCAGTCGCATGGAGCTGGGGAGCAGTACTAGCCTGAGGTGCAAATCTAACCCCGGCTTTGGTTTAAATGAGTTGTAGCAGACAGGCAGTAACTCCTCACTTAGCCCCCGCTACTGCCGCTTATTTACTGTAAAGACTTCCTCTGTGTCTTGAAACCAGGTGACACAGCTGAAGGGCAAGGGAGCTGAACTCCAGATTTCTCCCTCAAGCTTTGCACAGGCCTTTTACAGTATCTTTAGTCATACTGACCCTGGGACAGAAAACATTGCCCATTTACAGCTGGAACTGCACAATACTACTGAGATGTGTCAAGATAATGGACACTAACCCGGTTTCTGCTAAATATTGACTTCATTGTATTCTCTTAGGTGTATGACATATTAAATGGCAAACCCTATGAGTCAGCAGTGGTTTCGAAGGACTTACTGACACCAGGTAACATCTATAAAGAAAACTTGACAATATCCTTCTGGTAATTGAGTGCTGAATGTGTACTCGGGGAAGACAGTGCCCTGCAGCAGCTTTAACTGACACGGGGTGGGAGAAGGGGTACCCTCCCACCCCCTCATTCCCAGAATGACCAGGATTCTGTTCAGAGGTGGCTCACAGGGACGCAAAGGAGAACATTTTCAGTGTTACAGCAATACAGGAGTAAACACTGGGATTGAGTGGAGACTAAAATACTCTTTAATTCAGCTTTGTTTCTGCTTAGAAATAAACTGGTGCATTATTTGCATAAATAATAAAAGTAACATATTTCTCTGTTCCCCAGGACATTTGAGAGAACTGAATGAAAGTTCCAAGATGCAGCTTTACAAACTCTTGGAAGCGCCTGATCCAAACAAAAGCTGGTCCACTTTAGCACAAAAGCTGGGTCTCGGCATACTTAATAACGCCTTCAGGCTGAGCCCTTCCCCGTCGAAAACTCTGCTGGATAACTACGAGGTAACGTGGCTGTAACAAGTTATAAAGAACACAGAGACACGCAGAGAACGCTGTCCTCCCACACGGTGAGACAGTGCAGCCCTTGGGTTACAGCAGCCTGGGGGATGGTGAGCATCTGGTCTGTTCTCTCTTAGGTTTCTGGTGGTACAGTTCAAGAGCTGATCGCTGCTTTGAGACAGATGGATCACACAGAAGCTGTTGAAATTATTCAGAAAGCACTATCCTGCTCACAAAGCCTGTCTCACCAGGAGGACAGTACAGCAAAAGCTCTTCTGTCATCATCACCACCCACCTTTACAAATGGAGAGACAGGTAAAATGGACAGCAAAGCATCAAGAGCTTTATTTAAAACTTTTTTTTTAGTTCTCCTCCCTACCTCACCTCCCCACCCCTTGGACTGCTGATAGTTTGCGTAGTTTCTCGTGCACAATGCCCGCAATGCTTACCTGTTTCAGAAATATTTTACTGCAGCAGGACTTCCTCATCATAGACATTTGCTAGGCCTAGAAGAGAGAGGAAAATGTTACCATTTGAAGTGGTAGCCCTGCATTACAGTATTGGTTATACTGGCTCCCTTTTCTAAACCCAGACACCTGCCATTTACTGATGGTAACTTTCCCTGGAAGTACGGGGATAAGTTTCAAAAGATAAAACTAGGGAATGACCTTCCAGGCCTGTACAAGTGCCATTACTTTTTGACTTTCCTCTCCTCCCCCCCGTATCTGGATGAACAAAAACTGCTTCAGATTCATAAACTTCTCAGTAGGAGTTTGGTATTAAATTTCTCCTCCTGCAATGTGCGGCAGTCCCACACGGCCCAGCGTTCTGTAGGCAGAGAACTGGGGGATGCCTTCGGTTGCAGGGCCCTCCAGCAGCCAATGCTGTCCAACTGCCTCCTCGGGGCAGGGCCAGTATAATGTTACATGAGGCTGCCCCTGTCATTCCCAGTGGGGTTTGGAGGTCCTGCGGTGTTTTGGGCAGGGGGCTGTACTAAGAGGAAGGTTGTGAGAAGGCAGTACGTCATTAGGGATGTTAAGTCATTGCCTGGCCACGTTAAGTAACAAAAACCTTTTGGGTTTTTTGATGCTCTGTTCAAAACACCAGTAGTGCTGCCAGCACCCTAATGTGGAAACACACACCCTGTGTGAAAATACTGTAGGTATTTCTGGAAAGAAAAGAGCAGCACCACCCTAACTCCATCCTGGTCTAGCATTGATGATTTACTCTCTGTAGAAAATTGTTCAGTCATGGACTGACACCTATCCAAAAATGTGCTTGTACCCATCTTGCCTCTTCAGATTAATTTTGAAGGGTAAGAGGGGTTCTGCTGCTTTGCAACATAAATGGACCGCATCACGTCATTTATTTTAAGGTAGTTGTTTAGAAGAATAATACTGAACTCCAGTATGCTGACCACTGTCCGAGTCCACTGAGCCCACATCGTACCTTCAACTCAGACACGGTACCCTTGCAGTCGGGTGCTCCTTTTGTGGATCTTGCACAGATGACACCTGCTGCTGCCTTCCTCGTATTTCAGGCTCTCTTAGTAGATGAAAATTGTTCAAGTACTTGTCTCAAAAATAAATCTGTAAGTGAAATAACATGAGAAAGTTTTAGGAGCCTTATCCTGGAGCTGTGTACTTGCCCAGAGTCTAGGAATCTGAGAACCAGAGAACAACCTGGTACAACCACACTTGGGCAGAGTCCTGACCGGTGGGGTGACAGCATCAGTGTCAGCAGAGCAGCCAGCTTCTCGTCCCCTCTAAGCTCCAACTACAGCTGGTCACTGCCAGCAGCGCATCAGGTCACATGCTTTGGTCAACTGAAAACACTCAGCACAGTTTTTCCTATTACAATATCTAAAGTCATTTTCCTGTAGAAGAGCTTTAACCGATGGGTTTGCATTCCTTAGGTGTTTCTGAAAGCAACATTAGTGAATCAACACAAACGATAATATATTTCCCTTTTCTCTCTCCCTCAGGCGAGCTTTATAATAGCAAATTTCAAGACAACGAAAGCATGTGTGACAGTGGTGTGGAGACCTCCTTCCGCAAACTCAGCTTTACTTATTCAGACTCTCTGAACACCAAGTCATCAGTAACACTTGGCAAAATGGCCCTGGGCTATGGACATAAAAGTTCAGTGCAAAGCAGTTATATAGCCAACTAGTAATATTCTCTTAAGCAATATGCAATTACAGGAATAAACGTGACATTTAAAATTACATCGGTGTCAGCCCCACCAGAGGGAAGTGAATTCACAACCAAAAGTGCGCTGGAGGAACCACACGCGAACCTGAACCAACAGCGACTTCAGCGTGCGACTCCTGGCTATCGCTTCCTTCCTCAACTACATTTCATTTTAGTCATTTACAAGCCGTATACAGTAACCAGGGCTCCGCTGCCTCACTAATGCACAGGGCTGGACACTGTGAATGACTGACTGAGCTTTTCTGGGTTGCGAGGATTTTCTTCCTATAGATGAAAGTCACTCCTTGTTACTGCATAATACTGACTCACTCACTTAATAGAAAGAGGTAAGGCACGGAGCCATCAGAGGATACAGTTTCTAGCTGCTCTCTTCATAATTTTTGCAGCACAGTTGCATGAAAAAAGCTGATAAAATAGCTGGCGGAGAAAAATCATTACTTTAATCACAACAACAACAACTCAGAGAGAAAAGAGAATCATAAAAAAACAAACTTGTATATTTCAAATAATGTATTTAAACTTAACTTTGGTGCCTCTTATTCAAAAAATTTTTCAAGTCTGGCATTCTCCTATTTGTAAATAGTCTTTTTTTATATCTGTTCCTTTAAAAAAAAAGTGTGCTTTTTAAATGCTTATTTTTATTTTACTTTTATAATAAAAACCCAAAATGAAAGCTCTTGTCTACACTTCCTCAAATTTTTACATACCCTTCAAGTAGAGTTGCTGAAGATTTATCGTTTCAGTTCTAGGCATTGATACAAAATTACACTGATTTCCAAATACCAGAATAAACTAAGGGTTGCAAGCCACCGGTCGTAACGCTTAAGTGTACCTTTCAAGTAGAGTTGCTGAAGATTTATCAGGCATTGATACAAAATTATGCTGATTTCCAAATACCAGAATAAACCAAGGGTTGCAAGCCACCGGTCGTAACGCTTAAGTGTCTTCTATGGTGGGAGACGAGGAGCATCAGCTACTGTGGAGCAGCTGTGCTTTGGAACTGAAGCCTTTGACTCAGGGTCTCTTTTAGTTCTCATGACTCTGGCAGCAGAGAATGATGTAGCAAAACCAACTATTGAGCATCTCAGCAAAACTCCGATGAGGCTGTTCTTCTCTAGGCTACCTAGAAACTCCTCTCCTAACTGTGTTCCTGAGCAGTATTTCTTCTTGTTGCACATCAATGCTGAGATGGCGAGTGCAACCCTGACAGATGTTGGCCCCACTAAGAATACAGGTACCAGATTTCATGAAGAAAATGCAATGAGCAGCATTGTACCACTTGTAGCCGGTTTTCTTGGCACAAATACGGAGGTGGACGGTGGTGTTCTTGGCTCAGCTCAGTCTTCAATAACCTGGGTGTCACTCCTGAGAAAATGGAAAAACCTTGAGAATTGTTACTTCTAGAGCAGTATTTGCTATAATAAATTAAACCATAAGTAATGAAAAAAACTTGTGAAATAGTTTTATATCCAGCCAAATTGCTGTGAATCTTAATTACTTCCAGAGAAACAAGTTGCATAATACAAAAACTGCTGTTCGTTCTTTCAATTACTGTAAGTACAACCTACATATGCAGTGTCAAAGGTGGGCGGATTATTGTTCAGTGGTCCAGTGTTCTTTGCATGTGAGCTGTAACCAAAACTGGCAGGAGTTCTTGTGTTCTGGGGGTGGAGGAGCTTTTTGAGCCCTAGCAGAGCTGCTGCCCAAGTCACGCTCGCCTGCTGCTGTCACAGAATTTCCAGCAGAGCTCAGGGGGCTGGCTGAGACTTTTATTGAGGTTTCTACAATCCTACAGGTCACCAGGGCATCCTGGCTCTTGATTCACACCCAATAGCCTTATTTCTGACCGCCTCTGCTGTCAAACCACCAGAAGACACCTGGGTCTGTATCTCCTTGAGCATTTAATGACCAAATGCTGCATAACAGCTATTCCTCAGGCTAGCAACCACACAAGGACCGGCAGGACATCTCCCCTAGGCCCCGTGTATTCAAGTGCTTTAAATGGCAGTCTGGTGGCTGCTTTCCTTGCAGCATCTCAGTTTCAGTCTATTTATTTATTCTCTATTTAAGTCTATTTATTCCCCCACCCCCCTTTGTTTAGAAATAGAAAAATATTAATTTAAAAGCATTCTCACCAATTCAAACAGGAACATTAAATTTTTACAGTTTAGTCACTCAATAGGACAACTTTTCCCATCTGCATTACCCCTTAGTATCTATGCATTGCAGGCACGCCACACAGTTTGTCAGAGCTGGGCGAGAGGAGGAGGTAGAACACACCAGCTCATCTAGGGGACGCTACAGGAAGTGGGATGATGCCTAGTAGGGGACGTGTGTCTTCTTGTCTAGTTCTCATTTGGCCTGGTGAGCCTAGTGTTCACCTCAAGCAGTTCAATTAAAAGAAAATGCTAAAACACAGTTTAACTCGTTCTGCTTTACCTTTTTTCTTATTAGTAGGTGGTCATCCTGTACAGGGCATGCCGATTCTTGTGCTGATGGCACCTGGGAGAAGATGAGGCTCCTTGCAGGTGTGAGGATGAAGGCAGCATACAGAGGAACCAGGCTTAGCAGAGGAAAGTATAAGTGACACAGACAAGTCTTAGCGGAAACATTTAAAGCAGATTATTCTTCCTAAGAGGTAACTGTCAGGATACATTTATGTGCCTCATCATCACACGTGCTCACCTCCGACACAGATTTATCCTGACATCTCCTTGCCCAGAAAGGAATTGCTATTCCTGTTTCACAAGTGCAATGGAATAAACTAAAAACTAAGAAATAGTCCTGTAGGAACCCAGGAATTCGCTGCTTGAGACTGGTCTACACCTGGCTTACAGAGAGAAACCTCTCTCAACTCCCAAAAAGAGGGTAGTGATGGCGTAAACTCAGGCTTACATTTCCCTTCAGCACAGTAAGTTAGCACCTGGGCCTCGCTACACCTTATAGCACAGGGCATTCTCCCCATTCTATTCCACATTACCTCTGAGGAAACAAAACCAAGAAGGGTATTATTCACCAAGTTCCCAAAAGTCATGAATAAGCTGGGTTTTTAAGATGCGTGCATGCATGAACAGAGTTTCTGGAGGTTTTTTTTCCATTAGAAGTTTTAGGAAGACTTCTCCAGCAAGCTGTCATGCTCTTCCTTACTCCATGCAGGGCACCTCTGCAGCGCAGCTGGATGAACAGAAGTACTGACTAGGCCCACGCCACAGCAGGCTCTTCTAATGCACTGCATCATACTGCAGGAAGCCCGGTGCCTATTTCCATTAGCAATTAAACCACCGAGGCTGGAGGTATGGTCAAAAAGCATCAACCCAGCAACCTCAAACTGATCCTTAAAAGCTGATTTTATGGGTTTGTCCTTCTGAGTGCTGGTTACGCTTCCTGTCGCTTTGACAGTGACTGCACAGATTTATCTGGAAACACTTACAGTATTTAAATGGATCAATATTAAAATAAGAAAGGTTATCTAATTAAGCTTTTTTTTTTTCCCCTGGAACGTAGAGAGGTATAACCTTTTGGCATCCTCAGTCAAGTTCAGTATTAAATTTTAAATTAATTACAGTGAGGATTGAAATCTGAAACAATTCCATAATCTGCTCTTGCGGTAATTGGGGCTTGCTACATTATTTCACTACTGTATTGTAATAAACGCTATAAACTTGTGGAATGTAGCAAAAGTAAGTTGTGACAACGGAACGCTACAGATCTCTACATTTGATGCAAAAGGATTACTCGGAAGGTTAAACTGCCCTTGATTTTAGATTGGCTGCCACAGCTCTAAGTTTTTGGTATCATCTTGGGATATATTTACAAACTTGGAAATCAGTGGGATAGTAGGAAGCTCTAGGCAGCATTTTGAGATTTTGCAGACTGCAGGAAGGGTAACAACCTTACCTGCACGTGGTGGTGCATGAAGTGTCTTTTCTCCCTTTTCTGGGCAAGTGAAATGCTGTTTACCTACCTTTGAGGAAAAAAAGCAACTCTCCTCGCTCCCTCCAACTGAGTGACCGGAATGGGGGTGCCCATTCGTTAGCTCAGGGTGCAATGGTCAATACTCACCCACCACCCACAGCTTTTGGCTTGCCTGGAGCACATGAGCTTCTCTTACAGTAGAGCAGTTCTGGAGTAACTGCCAAAGGCGCAGTCCAAGCTTTGGCTGGCTTCAAAAGATTCCAACAGCTACAAGCAAAAGATAGCACAAGTTAATTACCTCGGAGTTGCTTTTCTGTATTCAGGGTTCTGAAGCAGTCTAATGCCCCGCTTGGAGCTAAGCTGTGGTATGTACATTATTCAAAGCCTGTACAGGTTTCCCCATGGACTCATTTAATAGCAACCGCTATAGAAATTTTTCAGCCATCCACTTACGATTTTCACAATACAGAAGAGCACTAGCAGATCAGTGGGCTTCATTGTGCACTGCAAGGGAAAACACTTGTGACCGACTTAACACCAGTTAACCAGTGGCCTGTCACAGCACTCGCCAATATTCCAGCTGACTCAGCACACGTGCATGCTCACTCACGTGCACGCACACAGAGTAGTATCATGCCGTCTGGGCTAGCTAATACAATGTTGTTTGCCAGAAAGACAGGAGTATGACTAACACCTCACTTCTCTTTCAGATGTGCAATCACCTCAGTACCTTCTTGTCTTCAGCATCCCAGGCAAGAAACTATATTTGGCGACAGTACCAACCAGAATCTGTGGCCAGAGCACTTCCAGATGGGTAGCAGATGGCTAAGGTACACAAACCACATCACTTCTTCATGGAAGCTCCTCTGCTGTCCTCAGCTCCTCACCAGTGATGAGGCTGGGCAGCCCAACTACAGCTTCCTACCAGTACCATGGAACAGCTCTATAACTAGAGGTCGAGCTTTCCACTTTCTTTCACAGGAAACCACCTGAGGCCTGGCTCAGACCATCGCTCCTTTACAGTTGATGGGAAGTGAGCTGAAGCTTAAACCCAGGTATATCACATGCCAGTTGGTGGGCCAGAGTATTACTATCTGGCTTAGTTACAACAGGCAAAGGAGGACTGCTACAACACAAGAAGAGAAATAAGCTGCAATGCTGGCAAAAGCCTGGCGATCATGATGCTTGCAAAGAGGTATCAGAGGCCAGCATCTGAGGTTTTCATTTTTCACCACCATGAAAGAGGACTGAAACTTTCAGTTCCTGCATCTGACATGAGCATGCTTCCCCACCAGCTTGACAGACCACACTAATCCTTATTTAGAGCTCCTGTTCCGGATTAAGCCCACTCCCCACTGGGCTGCAGAGCCTGGCTCCATCTACAGGCCAGGTTCTAATACCACAGCCCTTCCTCTTAGCAGTCAACC
>NW_009259986.1:12788-31911 GCF_000687185.1 Egretta garzetta
CGCTTGGCGTGGTGGGCTCCGTGAGTGCAATCTCATGATCAACTGCCAAAAGCAGACCCCCAGGAACAGGCTCTGGCAAGCAACCAGCCTCCGCACCTTCCTCCTGACTCAGGTGTGTTCCCCTTCATGCTGCAGCATGTTTCCTTTGCTGTAGTGGCCTAGACCAAAGACACCTCTTTGCAAAAGACACCTTTTTTTGCAAAGATGCAAAACTTGGAAAAGCTTCCAAGGAAGCACTCTAGTAAACTGGAGCAAAATAAGTCTTCCTTGTGTGGCAGAAAGTACCAGCAAAAAGGGGCCCTCTCAAGCTTAAAATGGTCTCTGCAGGTCCTGAATGGGTTCAGAGCCAAATCTCTGCCAGAGGCCAGTTTTAGGACAACGAATTAGCCAATGCCATACAGCTTTCTTTCAAAACCTGCTCTCAAGGTCTGTTCTGGAAGGGCATTTTGTCGTGGCTCCTGCTGAGGGGAGCTCTGACTGCTGCTTTTGCCATCTGTGGAGGACAGCCCAGAAGCAAATGAAGGCCATCAGCACAAGCAAAACCAGTGATCCCTTGAACAAAACATTGTAAGGCCATACCCTGAAACAATACCAATGAGGTCACTCCCCTCTACTCTTGCCACCAATATTTTAATGACACTGAGGACAAGCACTTACCAAATGCTCCTGCTGCCGATCCCCAGCCCATCAGACGCAACTGGCAACCCAGGTGCTGCCAAGTACTGCAAGGCCACTCAGATGGCTACAGCTGGACATGTGGACAGGAGCAATGGATGCTCTGAAGATCACTGTTGCATTCCTATCTTTGCCCTGATCTGAGACAAAGGCAGAACAATGTAACAAAGTATAGCACAGTATGCCACGGCAAAAGTACTGTGGGGAAATGGTTAACCAAAGGTACGTGTTACAGCCACTGCTGCACGGGGGAGAGCAGAAAATAGCATCTATAAATACATATCTATACAACACCAGGAAACCAAAAGAACATATTAAGGATATTAAGACAATTATGGAAGTGAACCTCCCCCATTAAATTCTGTTTTGAGCTCAAGCATTTGGCTTAAACAATTGCTAATCTTTCTTAACAGCACCTAGTGCTGAATTAAAGCTTTCCAGTAAGAAAGAATGGACCCACTCTTTAGGGAGCTTTTGACCTTCAAAAATAACTAATTTAAAAATTGTCTGAACCTTTTAATGCCAATCTAGTAACTGCAGAAAGCAACAAAAAACCAAAACAAAACAAACAAAAAAAAACAAACAAAAAAAAACCAGAAAAACAACCCAAAACCCCAGAATAAAAACCCAACTACATTGTACAAAAGAATGCCCTTCTGCAAGACAGTGCTGACAGGCGTTAGCTGCATAGCCACTGCATCAGTTATTGATCATGTACCACATCATTTCTTTCATGATTTTGCTTAAAATTTGTGATGGGCTAAGCAAGGTCACAGTTATCCAAATTCATGGGTTATGGCTTCTAGCAATCTAAAAAGCTCTTTTGTACATCTCTGAAACTTCATTCATATTCAGAGATGTGCTAAGAACATGTATTGACCTCCTGATAGTCCCCTTGATTGTCTTTGCAACAAGTCAGTCTGTCAGAAGTTTTACTTATTTAACACTATTACATGCCATTTTGAAATTCTATCTAGATGTTGCTGGAAGAGACACTTCTACATCAGTGTAAGAGAAAGACATCAACCAACCTGCCCTTTTTCTGATACACTACAGCAATATTTATTAATCTTATTTATTCCATATTTTCTCCACATTTTTTCATCCTTACCTTATATTGACTCTGTTGCTGCTTTTATTCCAGGACACTGGAAAAACTGAAGGATTTTTCTTGTATTGTTGGCCCAGGATGCCTCTCAGATAACTTTTAAATTCCTTTATCAACATCTGCATTTTCTAATTGTTAAGTTTTATTCATGACTATAATTTTCCCTATTTATTTTATATAGCCTGTAAACATTGGCACATACACATACATATTTTGATCGCTTTCATGTTTTCTTTCAACTAGGACAGAAGTTTTGAATCAGAAAAGCCCCCTCCTATGCAACTGCAGTTAGTTGTTTTGGCATTTGTAAGTGATTCCCATTTATCGTTTCCCTTTCATCTTTAAATTTTCCCTCTTGCTCAGGAGTATGTCAATTTTGGTTAATGCCCTATTCAAAAAGCACCAGAGATTGCCAAGCATCAGCCCATACACTCATCTCTTTGCCCATTGAAACTGCAATCACTGCAAGAAAACAACCCCCCATTCCAAGTACTCTAACTGACCAAGGGAACAGACAGCCACTCTCCCCCTACGTGCTCCAGACCCCCAGCACCACCAGCAAGCATCACCCACATGGTGCTTTAACTACAAAGGTGGACATCACCAATAGGACTTGTTCAAATGCCTTCTACTGTAAAGTGCTAATTCTGCTTTCAGCTCCACAGGTTACAGCACCCACCATGCTGAAGCAAGCTTATTTTCTTTGTATGAAATGCCAAAGTGAGATGACATTTCTATGGGAAACCCAACCATTTTAAAAACAACTTACTTGGAAACAGAATAGAAGGTGAAGCACCATTACTTTGTATGCACTACAGAGTTCAGTGTGCCACCAGATCTAATTGCGAGACAACAGTGTCTTCTATGGGGAACCCAGACACAAAGAAGCAAAATTAAGATGTTGAGGTTTCCCTTTGTTGATGTTCGTATTTTAAAGGTCACACATTCCCACCTAATTATGACACAATTTGCTTGATAAACAAAGCTAAGCCAACTCCTCCTCTGGAAGGAGGAAGAACAGTGTGGAGCACAGGGCCGCTCATGAAGAATGCCAGGCGGTAACAGCACAGCTGCACAGCAATGTCCGAGGGAGAACAGCGGCTGCTGCACTATGCATCTACTAGAGAGAAAGCAGTGACTTGTAACTCTGTGGTCCTCTCATGACCATTTCTTCTCTGTACTGCCTCCTTTCTCTCTGCACCTTTGGTCAACTCTTCTCCCCATTCCTTTTCCCACAGCCAGGTATCTCTCATACTATACCACATTATGCAGGATCCCATGGAGCAGCAGCAGGTTTGCCCCTGTACCTGCAGCCCTCTGGAAAGAGGCAAAACTAGGTGCAGAGCTCTCAAGGTTATTGCTCAGTGTTGCACGAGAAGAGAGAAGAATAAAAAGTCTCATACTCAATTCCCCTTTCAGAAGGGGGAACAGATCTACCCGATGTCCAACTAGACAGCCCAAGTGTCACATCTGTTTGGAAGCCAGCCTTGCAGGAGGCAAGCAGGACACCTGACGGAGCTACAGGCATAGGTCTGAAAGGGGAGGATTAGGGCTCTCCCGATTGGGCTGTAGATAGACCAAACCACTCTCAGCAGGGGCATACCTGTGGAGGTGGTCCCAGCTTCACTCCCTACCCTTCCCCCTTGCCCCCAACACCCCTTGCCATTATCCTAAATTTCCACTTACACCATAGTGAAACTGGAAGGAAAAACACCCCAAACTTATTTTTACAACCATAGTCTGAAGGTGCATATTTCTGTTGCCCCTTAATTGGGAAGAATTCACAACCCAGTAACTCATCTCATGTGAACTGGACAGCTCAGACTAGCCCTCTTGCACCAACTCACCCCTCCAATTTTATACACAGGATATATTTTTCCCATTACCTGAGAAAGCCTTACTTTTAATGCACCACATATATTATACGCAAGCTTTGCTGTTGGTATCTTTACATTGAACCAGCAGTTAAAATTCACACAACAGGAATAGACAGTACGTTCTCCAGTCAGCTCAAATTGCACGTCACTTCAACTTTATTCAAATTCTTCTAATTTTTTCCTCTTTCTGTTTCACTCCTTATCTAGAAGGAAACGAAGTATCCTCAGGCAACGTCCACCAGAGAGGTCAAGGTTAGTGACTTTTCTAGTTCTTCAACACTGGTAGGTTCCCAAGGATAAAACACAACCACTTTGTTCTTTTTGGTCATGAGGAAACCATTATCGCTAAATCTCCCTTTAATACTCCCTACATCCAGAGAAACAAAAGGAGCAATTGCAGTGGTCTGAAGAACAAAGACATAAACGTCATCTTGTTGGGATACAGAGGCCTGGAAGAGAAATAAATAAATAAATAAATGAAAATATACATGTTAAACGAGAACCCAGTTACACTCAAACTGGGAAAGACCTGCATGTCAGTAAAACAGGCTGAACAACCACATCTGATCAAAATTACTCTTCTCTTATGGAAATCTCTTCTGGAACAAAAGGTCAGATCAGCAGGATTCATATGCAAGAATCATGCAAAAACGGCAAGTGTTATTATAGCCTTCCTACAGAATACTACAGATTGTGGAAAAATGCCATGAGGTGTTACTACTCAGCCATCTTCCTATGAAAATAACCAAATAAATGGGGTATCCTTTACTTACTGCAGTGAAAGAGATTTGTCCTTTCACCAACTCACTTCCCTCAACCTACAACTGAAGTAGCTGTCCTTTCCGATTACATCAGCAATAGAAACAAACAGGAGCAAAAGATCGAAAAAAATCACAGTTACACAGGAGGACACCTCATCTAAATGGAACATGGCAGTGAAGTCCTTACCCTACACTTAGAAGGCAGCTGTACTGTGAAATATCAGGACAAGGTATAATGTTTCATATTAAGTTCTATCAGTAGTTAATCTCAGAGAGGCTTCAAAGCACAACCAGGACGCATTTTGATGTGGCACTCCACATTCACCATCATGAAATCATTTTCACCATCACTACATCATTCTCAAATACCAGTTAACAGTATATAAAACAGAGACAAATTAAGTGCAGAAATCACATCCTGCCTGCACTATTCATTGTTAAGAAAAAGCACACACCCTTTACATTTTCTGGTTTCTGAAAAAACACCAAAGTCTTCATGTTTTCAAAAGCAATGCTACGAAGAGTAGCACTTGGATTAGCAATGTATTGCAAAGTCTAGTTAGTTCATTAGTAGCTATGTATAGAAGCTCCAGCTTCTCACAGAACAGAATAATTTTTTAAATCACAGCTGAATACTTTCTTAAAATAACCACTTTGCATTTATCCTTGCTAGCTATCCTTATTAGTACTGCAGAGACAACATAGCGATGGGAAAAAGGAGTGAAATTCCCCAACGATGCTCCAGTTGCAGAGCTTTTATTATTGATGATGTCATCCACAAAAAAAACCCAGCATGACTCAGACTCCAGATTGTGCCACCAGCTGAAAAAAAAATAAAACCGGGCCGATTTCTTTCCTTTGTATACTCAGGAGGCAGGCCATGCTGCCGTGAAAGAGATAAGAGGGGAAAATCTGGCCCATTTTCTTCTTGTAAAGCAGTTATGCTGGTTCAGATTCAAAGAGATTAAAGACCTCTACTCCCCCCCTTGTTTAGTTTAGCTCTAAAGAGCAAAGCTGCAGTTTGGAAGTCAAATGTGAGAACACACAGGCCCTCACCCTGCCAATCTGCTGATTAAGAATTTTGCAATAAAATTTACATGCTAAGTGAGACTCAACAGAATGTGTGCGTATACACACACAGAGCATGCCTGCTCTCTATTTATAGAGCATGCTTACCAGGAGCAGAAGAAATCAAGGGAAAAGCAGCAAATGGACTAAATGACGGTGTTATACAACACAGATGCTTTTTGTGCCTGTTCAGAAGACTGACACATTTGCCAGATATTAAGAAATAATCACTATTATGCAAATCAGAACCCTCAGCTGGAGGGCAGGCAGAAGGAGGAAAGGAGCATGCAATATCGCATGTTAGCAATGGTACAGCAAACTGAGAATTAGAGCACTTCAAGAGGAAATACTGCTGACAATAATGCACTCCACACGCAACCAAACTAGCATCACCTAATACTGACATACAGTACTGTCTGCAAAACAAAACACTTAGCATGATGCTATTTGCTGTCTAGGGACAAAAAGAATGAAAGAAGCAAAGCTGCAGCAGTCAGGTGAAAGACAGTCAAAGCAAAATAGAGACTTCATTACTTAAAACAAAACCCAAACAAAAAACCCCACAAAACACCAACGCCACAAACCCCACCAGTGTTATTTAGATATGCATATAGTGACACAGAAAAAAAAAAAAAAATCTGATTTTGAACTTCAACACGGAAGCTAGAATTGCAACAGCTAAGGAGAAAGAACATTCAGTGGAATCAGACACTGCATAGCAGGCAAACAACTCAAACCAGTAAGATTAGCAAAACCAAACAGTAATTTAGCATGACTGATGCTTACACTTAGCTGGGTCTTTTGTAATCCCACAGCATCTTTTAGAGATGAAAGGAAGTGATGGTTCGTAGGACTCTGCAGCCCACCTTCTCCCACAAGACTGAAAGTAATAACGCAGCTTTTCCTGGTACAATTTCTACATCTTTCCAGCAAGTCATTTATGGACTCCGTATAGATGGGGACAGCACTTTGTGCTTTAACAATCACACCGTCTTTGGCAAGGGTGCATACGGGCTCCAAAGAACTCCAGGCGTGTACAACGACCTATCAAGCATGTTGAGAGAGCACAAAGCTTAGAAGAGAAGTTACAGCTGTGAAGACAACCCAGCATCCTAGGTTTCAGATTGCTCATTGCAAAGAGATGTTCTCCTGATAGTACCAGCTGATTTCCACCTAGCAAGAAACTCCACAAAGATTTAAACAATCAATGCAGCACAATAATTAGATCATTATATAAATCTAACACAAGGAGTCAGTTTCAAACAGTCTGGATCCATTGCTGTTCTTGATCTGCAAGCCTTTTTGTTTTCTCCAGGCTCCCTGAGAGGAGGGGATTGCCAATTCCTGCCAAGGGAGTGCTGAGAAATGAAATTAAGTAAGTGACTAATCTGTTGACTCTTTTTCCTCCCCTCCCTGATTTAAAAAAAAAAAAAAAAAAAAAGGTCACACAAAGGATTTTCTTGAGATTGCTCAGAGTTATCTGATGTAACCCAACTGGGTAATCTAGAGCTTCTGCACAATCACTGCTAAACAGAAGCAAGCTGCATCATCTTAAAAGGGATTATGGAAGTTATATTAATACAGTAAAATATACATTACCAGAGATCATGCATGCACTATGAATGCACCCTTAACTTAAATAAAAATAAAAAAACCCCAAAAACCAAACAAACAAAAAACCAAACCCAAACCACCAACCACACATAATTTGGAAGCTAGGCACTTGAAGAGAATTACAGCATTCTCTCTCTTCATATATTTTAGGTTATTTTTGACATTAATGGACATCTGCAGTCAGGAACAGATCTCAACTGCTTTCAAAAGTTTTAACTTCCAAATTTTCTTGAAGTGTGAAATACCCTACTGCCAATGCTTCTCTGACATTACCAGAAAATCTGAATTTAAGCCTGTTACAATAATCAGATGAGAAATAAACAATTTAATGAAGTGCAGTCCTACTCTAAGAACTGACTATCCAGAAATTGCAACCATTTTCTATACTATATATTACTATATATGAGTAACCTTATAAATCTGAAAATTCACAGCAGCCCACCAGACAGTGAACTAGGAATTAACATATGCATACTACTAGTTCCGAAATGATTAGTGAGTCATTCCAGGTGTCTAGATCTAGAGAGCGCATTTCTCCCCAGCCTTTTCACATGTCAAGAATTGTATCTTGTAGTGCAAAATGGCCCCTAAATTCATTTTGGTTGCCATATGATTAACAGCAATAAAATATAACAAACTGAAAAGCAAGACTCTGTTCTACAGGACAACTCAGCAACCCAACTAACTGCCTAAGAAATCCAATCAGTCTCTATAGCATTATCAGAAAACAGTTAAGGCATCAACTGTGAAATGGTGACACTGCATAGGTGACCTTGCAATTAAAGTAAACCTAGATGTTCTGTTGCTATTTCAGAAAATAATCTATTTCTTTTTCCCAAAACAGTGGAGTTTGAGTACTGGCAAGCAATGCTACAATCTTCCCTCCTCCCTCCCCCCCTCCCCGTCAGTTAACCTAGTTCTACCAACCAGGCAACAATTTTGTTAAGTAGTGAGGTACCATTTTTCACACTTTGTTCTATTTAACCATCCATCAATCCCTTTAAGATTTCAACAGAACAGTTAATTTCAGGCCTATACCTATAGACTATAAGCAATGCAATTAATTCCTTGTTCTGTGAAGCAGTATACACTACTATAATAAAGGATAGCGTTGCCCCTAAGAAGATTAAAGATAAGAATTGCACCTCACTTTGTTTGAGCATGGACTTGCTGAAACTTGTCTGTACAAAGGTGTGCTCATTTCAGCTTCTCACATTTTTGCGGGAGGGACACAAGAGTGGCAAGAGAGGTGTCACGTACCCTCAGAGTCAGCTTGTGGTCCGCATGAAGATCTGAGACACCATAAATGTACAACACACCTTTGTCTTCATAGGCCACAGGCAGCAGTGGTGCAAAGAAGTTCTGGGCAAAATAATGGAGCAGTTTCCACTTGCCACCATACTCTGAAAAGGGTTAAAAGGAAGAAAGATTCAGATTGAATCAAAGATTGCCTTGGTACACAGTCCTTTCCTGTGCTCTCTTGCTCCTGCTATGGCAATACAATATCCCCCCTCCACTCCTTTTCACCTCTGTCAGGTGCAGGGAACGGCTGAAGTTACTCTTGTTTCTTCCAGACAAGGCTGTGCTCTGGAAGGAATCTGATGCTCTTTCAAGCTTTTCTTTGAGCTTCATCAAAAGGTCACATTTTCTAAGTGGTGGTCCTATCATTGCTATGCTGTTACTCAGTTAAATAAAGCCTTAAACACAATCGACATTAACAAAACTGACCCAGTGTACCACACATTAAGGAAGCAGATGGAGCATCTCTGTTGTTGAGAATCCAGACAAACACGCTGGCATTGCCACAAACTACCACCACTGTAATGAGACAACAGTGTCTGACTTTCGGTGCTTATACAAAGTGCTCTCTTCCCCTTTTTCAGTCCTCCTCTTTCAGTTCTTGCTTAGAGGAAAATCGATAGCAACAAAGACAAAAAGGAAAAAAAAAAGTTCTCAAACCAAAGACAACTCGTAAGTTAGGCAAAAAGAATTTGCCAAGACCTAGAGACAGCACTTACTTCATGGGAGTTAGTATACACGACGTAGACATATGCCAATCAGTTTGCTTTGCATCTTTAATGGAAAGCTGTACCTCATTACTTTTAATACTTTGAAAATCTGCTATTAACAAACTGGAAAAGCCATCAAATGTTTTGTCCTCTCCAAAAAAAAGCAATTTTGCCAGATGCAACACCATTTTGAAAGAGATGCTGCTTCACTGTCAGCATTTTAACTCTGTCTTTGCTCAACCATTATCTACTCATTGAAACAGCACTAAAAAGAAGCAGCAACTCAGCTGCATCATCTCATAAGGAAAGAAAAGCTAGATTCCAGTTTCATTCTTGTTTCTGGCTTTGATTTATACAGCAGGTTTAAAGTCAAGGGATCCTGAAAAATATTTCCAGTAGTACATTTCTGTTGTAACTAATTATCTCTCTGTGTTTTGGTGCTCTTAGCACTTTCAAACACCTCATAATTAAGGATTTCATCCAGAGTGATGTAGTCTTTAAAGGGTGTGTTTGTGGCTTTCACAGGCAGACCTGAACATGCTCTGCCTGCACTGCTGAATGAACTTCGTGGAGAGCAAAGTGCATTAGCTCCAGCTTAGCGCCTTGCACATCGCCTTGTTTTCAAGCAAGCTCACAACCAGCTTGGAGAACAGACAAGAAAACATCTGCCTGGAAAACCCAGAGATGAAGTCTGAAAGAAAACTTCAGGAGAGGCTGCTGAGCTTCTTTCAAAACAGACAGACTGTTGATAAACTGGTGAACATACTTGGCATAGTGGTGCTGTTCAGTATATGAATAAAGCCATGTTCTGGCAGAAAATGGTGGTGGTCTAGAAGACAATTCCACCAAAACCAGGGAGTGCTAGCAAATTACTTTTTAGGGTCATGAAACTTGAGAAGATGAGAGATTCGGACTGGGGATGGATTATCTGAAACACAGTAAACTGTGGGGCAGCATCTGATCTAAAAAATAAAAGCAATGGGCCTTGTATGAGAAACGGGCACTGCGCCTAACCTCAGGCTTTGGGAGGGGCTGAACTCTCTGAAGCCCTCAGGACTGCCACAAGACTCTCAGGAATTTCAACTGTCAGTACAATAGATGATGCTCACTGCAGGCCTCAGAGGCCACCACGAGCTCAGACAAGTTACCCAGCATGGGCTGAGGTTTCAGTGCCTGCTGGCTTGAATTTTTTCCTCAGTTTAATTTACATGATGAAAATCTAGGCTTCAACTGTCTTAAATATGAAAATGAATAATGCAATTGAAGTAGAACAGTTTCTAGTACTTAGTGTAATATAAAATCCCGTTTCTCTTCAAATGGGCCCTACCCTCAATTTCTGCTGTGCCTGGATTTGCAACTGGATTACATAACCATATTGCAGTGGAAAGAGAGAAGGTTTGCTACCGAGGCAGCAGATACAGAGATCCTCAAGAAACCCGTCCAACAGAGAAAACAACTCAGACTAAACTTGTCATTACACTTCTAAGGGGGAAAAACCAAAAAAACCCAATCAACAAATAAAAGCAAACAAACCACAAACTTAAAAGTTTGTACCATTTCAAAACTCATTCTAGGCTTCAACTACTACAGCTATTATTTTGGGATGTTTGAAAACATCACTAACCTGCTTACCTCAGATCAGCTTTTTAAAGTTGATATTTCCCTTCTCCAAAAAACCTAGAGTCATTTTAATGAACCAAAGCTCAACTGTTGGAGCATTTTCACACATGAAGGGTCTTCCAAAGATAACTTTTCCAGTAACAGGATCTTGACAATACAATTGTCAAAGCAACTCCAGACAGCACAGAAAACTGAAGCTCACTGATTTAAAAAAGCCACATTCTTCAGCTCATCTGTTGTCTTGATTTTCTTAAGACCAGAGTCACATTTCTTGATTTAAAAATAGGCAAGCTGCATATAAAATACTCCCCCTGCCCCTAAAATGGATGTAAGAAATCTGCAGATCAGGTAGCTATGGTGAGAAATCTCTGGGCTTAAACTTCCCTGTTACAGACGTGCATGCCCAAAGGCAACAGTCAAAAGTTATTTAAAACAGCCTTGGGGTGGTTCTCCTCTCCTCCCCCCACATTTAAATGAACTCTTAAAGAAATCCAAGTTCCCCATTTTTTTTCCTGATAATAACATGGGGTCTGCACTCTCTGTGGTATCAAACTTCAGAATGGGAAACTAAAATTAGGTTTGTAATGAGACCCCAGTACCCTTTTTTCTGACTCTTCCCTGAAGTCTTCCACACTGATAGCGGGAGTGAGAACAAACAGTTGTCCCCGGAACAGATTTTAAATTAATCACTTCACACCATTAAATGCAACCTGAGAAACATGCTGCTAGTTCTTTTCTCACCTCAGTCTCATGAATTCAGATCTATTATTCCCTGTAACAGCCTATGGTTTCAGCTCACCAGGGGCTCTAAATATTGAACCTGCAATAAAAGCCAGTTATCTCTTCAAGGGAATCTCATGACAACCAAGTTGGGCACTTCAAGGTGACACTTGTGTGGGAGAGAGGCAAACTGCCACATGTATGGCAGTGCT
This sequence comes from Egretta garzetta, assembly GCF_000687185.1. Taxonomy (NCBI): domain Eukaryota; kingdom Metazoa; phylum Chordata; class Aves; order Pelecaniformes; family Ardeidae; genus Egretta; species Egretta garzetta. The sequence goes on from NW_009259986.1 coordinate 24,453, forward strand.
CTACACATGAACACACTGCGTAGATGCTAAAGCATTCAACATGGCACAACTGGCTCCACAACTAGGCGCTAACAATCAAAACCCAGTTGTGGTAAAAGCTGTTTAGTTTTGAACTGAAGGCAGAAGTACTATGACAGGAGTGCCGTTCTGTGTTTTCATTCAATCCCAAGCAAACATCTTAAAAGTAAGTTAAAATGAGAAACATTTGCTACCTTCTTCCTTCCCCACTTCATGAGGAAATACTTCCGCTTTGTAGGGGAAATTAAGTAAGCCCCCCCATGGCTCTCTGAAATAACAGATTTAAATAAGAAGCACTCATTGGTGATACTACTGTGCCATCTAACAAGATGCAGAAATGTGTTTTTGAAGTGCAAATAAAACTAATTTCTCTGAAGTTTTGCATAATTTCAGCCATTAGCATTTCAAAAATCCCTCTACCACACTGCCTAATTAAATGAATATTAAACCTTTCCTCATTCCACTGAGGGAATAGAGCAAAACAAAGGGACAGCTGTATCTCTGCTGAGCTTCTTTTCTGTAAACTAACTTCAACAACATATGAATAATTCAAGTATTCAATATATTTTCTACAGTGACGTCAGCTCTTTACTTAAAAAGACATTTATGGTCTCCACGATCACTTCATCTATCAATACACCTGTCTTTACAAAGAGACATTTTTCCAAGCATCTTCTTCTCTTGAGGCACTAACCTAAGAGCATGAGCCACTGCTAGAATTATAAAAATTAACATTGGGATATTCCGTCTCCTAATGCAAGTCTAGAAAGTCCAGAAAGATGAGCATTATAGTTGGACCGCTGCCTTAACATTTAAATGAAACAGCCTGTTTCTTCCACTGATTTGTTTTCCTTTGTTGGTTGCAATTACTTTGCTTGGATGAATAAAGAAATAAAACAAAAAAGAAAAACCAACAACTCTCCCCCCCCCCCCCCAAAAAAAAAAAACAACAAAAATAAAAACCACCAGAAAAAGGAAGCGGGACAAACATCTCCCAGAGAAAGAGGGAGGATGGGGTGAGCTAATTTTTTTTAAAGCAAGGCCAAATGGCATTTTGTTCTAAGGACAGATCAAGAACTTCACTCTTAGCTGCTTCTAGTTCACCCATATTTCTTCAGACATGAAATTCTTAAATAAAGATTTTCAAAAACAGAACACATGTGAAATAACTAAAATTGAAAGAGAATCTACCCAAGTCCTGTACAGCTGTCATAGAACTGCTTCTTCATTTCAAAATGACTTCTGGACAAAATGTTCGGAACATGAAACACAGCCACTTCCCTCATACCATACATTCCTCCCCTATTGCTTACTGCCTGACTTATCCCTTTCTATGTCCAATTACTCCATCATTGTATTCTAAAAGGAAAATATATATAAAAAAATATATAAAGAGATATCATGTGCATAAATAGCATACTAGCAGAATAATTTAGTCACAGAGTGATTCACCTCACCTGACACTATGTTAGACACCAAATCTCAGCTAGTCATTTTCTCCTATAAAGTTCTTCTCAGAAGCTATGCTGGGTGAGAGGTGTCATATGAAGTTCTATGAAAATAAAATTCAGCACAGAGAAGATAATTCATCCCACTTATTAGACAGCTAAAGACACAATGAACCACACTCTGGAGATAACCATCTCTCCCCCAACTGACTACAGAAGAAACCTAGATACCAAGCCTTTACACACTAAATCCTTTTTTTGACAGTGCACTACTGCCTACTGAAGGGAGAGGGTTTGCTCAGTTTATCGGGGGTGGGGGGAAGGGAATCAACCAAATTTGTTGGGATCATGGAAAGTATAAACATACATGGGTGCTCCTTCTTACCCTCCTATCCCACTAGCTCCCTCTCTGTCCATTCTCAACCAGGGTAGCTGGGTACATACATGCATCTGCACAGCTGAGCCAATAAATATAATCAGGGATTTCTAGGACAGGCCCTTTTGGAAAAGGAATTTCTTAGAAGTCTCCAATTTTGAAGGAATTGATCTTTCTAATTTTAGAAGAATTAAACTTGCCAAAAATTCAAAATTTCTCTGGAAAAACCGGGATGATATCACACACAATTTCAGGAAGATCCAGCTCTACATAAGAAAAGCAAGGGTACTTGAAAGTTTACTTCACAAGGGGGTTTGTGCCCTCAGTCTAACCATCACTGCTTCCTAATGGGCAGTTTTGTCTGGCTTCCATAATATTATTTTATTTCCTTGGAAGGAAAGAGAATACCACTTAAACAAAAAAAATGTATTTTTAAGAAACTAGGAGTTAACATACAATTTTAACTTCTCTAAACTATACCTTGCTAAAACAAGGGTAAGAGTTGGTGGCTGCTAAATCTGAACTTAAACAGCAAAACTTCCATAGGAAAAGAACTGCTTTGTTCTTTACCCTCTTCTGCTTTCACAGATTATTAGGGTGATCCTGAAAACCACTTTTCTAGAAAGCATTTCTAAAGGATGGACAGAAACATGTTGAAAGTTTGCCAAGTTGCCCAAGATAGAGAGCAGAAACAAGGCTGATAGTTGGTGCTTTTTACCAGACTGTCACAAAACTTACCCAAGGAAGCCCACGAAGGTGCCTGCCAAATGTCATTGAGTTGCCAGTACAGAGCTCCCATTGTGTGTCCTTCTCCCTTGATTATTTCACTTTGACTAAAACGATAGAATTCAGTTTCTGTCTTTATACACTGAGCCTGCATCACCTTCATCAACAAACACACAGGAAAAAAAAAATTGGTGTATTGTATTTTATATTTTACTCTACTTTCAAAGCACGTGTGTATATATTGACATACAACACACACTTCACAGCAACAACACATAACTTTAAACTTGAGCCTTCAAGAGTATGCACCTACAGTGCAGTGGGCCTCTGCTTCAGAGAGTTCTACTCCTAGCAGCTCCCAACAGCTTTACCAGCAGGATCTTTAGAGAAACTCTGGAGGGGCTACTTCCTGTCTTCCATCCAGTGAAGATCACTGGGCAACAGGGTCTTTGAAAGGTAAATGGAAGACAAAGGAAAGAAAAATAAATTTAAAATAATTTTTGTTAAAGTTAATGCAAATAAGAAACCCCAAGAGTTGCAAAATAACGTTATGCTGCACTACCTCCATTACAATGCATTACCATGATCCCTATACTCTGAACATATAACACACATTCCAGGTATACAGTCAAAACTGTGCACCAAAAGAGCAACCTTTTTTCACCCTGCACTCCCACTTCTTGTCTCCTTCCCCATCTTGTCTTTAAAAAACACTTTTCAGAATTTTTCATTGGCCAAGTTCTCAACAGAAGCCAAGAAGCCCGTTATTTTCTTTACAAAGTATATTATTAGGCTGGGGAGCTAGTAAAAGAAAGTCTCAAAATAAAGGAAATTGTTGTTCTTTGGGACAGCTCAGAAGGTAAAGACAACACTTCTAGTTGACCACTAGAGCCAAGTTTACGCTCCTTATCCTTTCTGCTATCCTTATTTTGGTATTCTTAAATTGTTTAACCTGTTAATAAGGCCCTGGCAGACTTAACCCTGCAGAAAACTCTCATAGCTTTTTGAGTCACGACCACACTGCACAAGTTTTACCCCTGTTTCCAGTTTCACAGCATCATCTATCCTTGTTCTCTTGTCATCAGCGCCTAAAGTTCTCCAGCTGTTTTGTTTTTATATCAAACTTGCTGACAGCAGCTCTCAAACATCAAAAACTTAGTGAATGTGCAGTTATTCTCATCAAGAGCATTTCTGAAATTCTTGGAACACAAGAAGTAGCAGCACCTTAAACTTTCCTAATAGCCCTAAAAAGTTACTTAATATAATTTAAAAGTCACATAAAAACCATGAAGAAACAAGCACGAGGTAAACTACTATGGATGAAGAGCAAAATATAACCTACTGATTTGAAAAAAACCCACCAAAATAGATTCTCTAAAATATCAATATCCGAGTCCATAACAAAATAAAAGCTACTAATAGTCTCATTATAGAGAACTGCATTCTCTGGAAACAATCTTGTTTCAAAAGCTCATGCATTCCTTGGGGCAAAAATCAAAGCAGTAAGCCTACAGGGGCCACATGAAGAGCAAAACATACCCACCCTGGAACAAGGAGTAACAGCGCAGCACTAGGAATAATCAAATACCAAGGAAGGCCAGCACATCCCTGCATCCCCAGACAGCTTCATGAGTGGGCCCAGCTGGGGACAGGGAACAAGGTAGCACATGCAGCCAGACTTTCTCCCAATTGAGCCAGTTTCTGGGAAATTCCTCGAGAAGTATTCCAGCCCTTCTATGATAAAAATTGGAGCCTCTCTCCAACAAACAAGAGACGAGCTAGTTCCAAAATAAACTGGATTCCCCAATGTGTCAGTGCAGAAGCTTTCTGTATGACTGAACATTACCTAACAGAATAGGCCCGGTTTTAACTGCTGACAGTATCTAACAGAATGAGTATTGACAGCTACTTATACTGAAGACATCACTATTACCTGAGTGAGGTAAATCATATCTTTGAAATTCTTTATGGGATCTGTGCTCTGGGGAAGCTTGAAATGATGCCCAATCTGTTGAAGCATCTGATCATTGCCATTTTCATGGTGTTGTCGATGGAGAGAAAAATTGCTTGAGTAGGACCAGTCCTCAGTGGAGGAAACCTTTTAAAAAACCCACAAAAGTAAGAGATACGAACAAAAAGGCAAAAATTTGCATTTTATGACTGACAGGATATTCAGGAAAGGATATCCATTACAGCCTGCTGATTTAATCCAAAACCTTTAAAACTGGTAGTATATCTCTATAGTGCCTCATGCAGTCACGCAAGGTTTTTGAATCAGTAACACCCTTTGCTTATGCTCCTTGTACAAATAAACAAAACCAGAAAACCAGACATTGCTGTTGAACCCAGAAGAGCTACTTTTGGCTCAATGGCATTTCACATATTTTTCCTAAGTTTCAGTTTGGCCAAGGGACCTCAGAGGTTTGCTTGCGTTCATACTAAGTCAGAAACATCCAGGATTAAGTTGGAAGAATGTACTCCAGTCAAAAACATTTAGGCACAAAAGTTACAGAGTTAGTAGGGCTATAAATTCTAATAATGTGTATATTTTCAAGACTTGCCTCCAAAAACAAATTATAATGAAACATTTTTTTTTTCAACTAAGGACAACAATGCAGCATAGCTCATACAGTTATTATTGTCAAACTTTCATGGTAATTACAATCTCTATAAAATCTTTTTATTTAAGTTTGTTCCTTTTTAGGCTGGATTGAATAATTTTCATTGTTATTAATATGGATGAATGTACTGATTATGTCTCAGATAATATACTTTGCCCAGCAAATTGAAAGGAACATTCTGAACTCCTTTTAGTTGCATGCATGAGTATCAACACAATATTCATCTCTCTCTGAACAAATGGACAAACAGCATGATATGTCTCTGCTCCAATTGGATAAATAGAATATACAATATCTAAATTTAACAGGAGACAAAACCAAACCCTCTTATATGCAATACATAAAGAAACAAATTATTTAAGAAAAAGGTAAAAATGATAAAAATCAATACATTTTAGAATACAGCACAATTTAGCATTTGTCATGTTTCTTCTGTTTCTAAATGAACACGTATCTTTAGACACAGCAAAAGGAAACAGATGTTAGGCAATCATTATTAAGCTATATATTAAACAGAATTACTATTAAAATTAATAATCTCATAATAGTCTCTCATCCAAACCTGGTTCCTCTCACAACTTCAAGGTAAATCTATTGAACACCGAGGAGGGAGAGAGTCCGGTTTCATCCCCTCCCTCCACAGCAGCATGTACCTCTATCCCACCTGTGCCATACCACAACTAACAATATATTATCCCAGCTACAGTTTGGATGCTGTAGTTTGTTGGGAAGAGACTCATTGCCCTCACTACATGAGAGCAGAGGGGGCAGTAGGGTGTGGAAGTCCAGCCTTACCTTTTCAATTGTACTGAAGGAAGGCCAGGATTGAAACCCATATTCTGAAGCAAAACGAGTTTTAGGATACACTGTCCAGTTCCAGCAGTCATTGCTGTAGTCATAGAAGTGAGTGTCACCATAATGGGTATCATAAGGATTCTGGGAGAGCCAACCTTCTTTAATTGACTCCAAGCCATTGGTGGGACTGGATGCAATGAAAGGACGACTCTTATCTTCCTGGGATTTTTAAAAAAAAAAAAAAAAAAAAAAAATCAAACAAAACCCAACCAAACCACAAAACAAAACCTGTATTTATCATCCGAATACATAGGCCACATTTTAAAAAGGTGGGGGGGAGCGGGGAGAACGTGCTTTTTCCAAATTTCTGAGTCACCACCTAGGAAACATTCCCCTTTGTGTCCTGACATTCATCATCTCTACTTGCTTAATTAGCTTCTTATTTATGTTCCTGGAGGACAGCTGGGCATGATATTGCTTGCTCTGCTGTTCTAAGGGATTCTCTCCTCACATCAAGAGATTTTCTATCTTTATATGCTTCTAAATTCTTAATGAAAGCTATTTAAAGTGTGCCTTGTGAAAAATAAACTCAAGGAACATTAACATTTTGAGTACTGTGACTTTTTTATGGAAAATCATTATTTTTGCAGTGTTTTTGCAGGAACAAGGCCATGATTTTCCCCTTTCTTATTAAGTAGTCACCTAAATTTAGTCCTGACAAAGCCAAGGTATTCTGCTACTAATGCTTGCATGGTAGCATTGCAGGTTATTGTCCTGGCTCTGCATGTTAAGATAGATGAGACTGTAAGAAGGGTTACATTTCAAATTGTTCAGAGCTGCCTTTATTTATAGCCTCAGTAGATTTAGTATACTAAATCTTTTAGCAGTACCCTACAAAGTATTGAAGGAATCCTTTTGCAGATGTAATTCATTTAGCACCCTACTTGTAGTAAGATAGAGGCCTGAGTTAGTTATCAGTCACAAATTACAGCAATTGGCTCCAATACAGGAAAGCACTTAGACATGTGCTTCTTTTTAAGAAATAGTCCCATTTCCCTGTCCTTTTTTTTTTTTTTGACATGATTAATTAATAATTAACTGAAAAAATTTACTACAGGATATCCTGGATTCCCTGAAGTCTTAGAAGTCCCTAACTTAAGTTTGAAGTAAGTTATATAGTCCAGTACTACTACTAGTTACATGTTTCCTCAGCTGACTTGTATTACACAGGACCTGAAAGTATTTCACTGTAAAGTTCCTTCTGGTGCTCAAAATAATTATTCTATGGGTTTAAAATAAAAGAAGGTCTGTCTTAGATGGCAACGCTGCACAAGTAAACTATAACTGAAAAACAGTATCAAGCCAGAACAACTCACTTTGCTGTACATGCACTGGCCACCCAACTCGCATAGCTAATCACAGAAACACCACAACATATATTTACAAACAACTCCGTTCCAAAATAACCTATCTGA
>NW_009259986.1:31975-48132 GCF_000687185.1 Egretta garzetta
AGTGGGATCCTTTTTCAGCAGGTTCTTTCAAACCTGGCCTCATTTTTATTGTTTCCTCGTATCTCAACTTTTCCAGTAAAAAGGTATTCTAAATTCTCAGATTACAACTACTCTGACAATGCCAGCAGCCTCCAACAACAAGCAGTAGTATTGCTGTCACCTAAATACTGAGTGCCTGTCTTAGTAAAGGGAAACTTCGGGTCATGGGCCTCATAACGTGAAATGTATCTCATCCTGAAAAGGATAAGAGATCATATAAAGTTATCATACCCTGAAGTCAGTGAGATCATACTATACAAGGGATAACTGGGTAGGAAAAGGCCACTAGCATTTTTAGGTTAACAAAAACTCATACTCTTCTTGAAGAAGGAAGGTTTAACTGGACAAAACTCTTGCAACATTTTGTCTCTTAGCTAACAGGAGAGTTTATAATACACACCTGTGGTTCAAGCACTGTTTGTTAATGCTGATACAGTTATGTGACATCAGTTTGGGACTTTTAAATAGATTTCACTCTACATACATATATAAGAGTTAGTTAAAAGCAGATTCCATTAAATAATGAAGAACTGCAATACTTCTAGGAGGAGAAATAAAACTACAAAAGCTACGCAAAATAGGTAGTGCCAAATCGTACTAGACTTCATTACAGATTCCAGGTGCTTCTGGTCTGCATGCTCACAGTTTAAGTCTTATCTCAAAATATTTTATTTTGCCTTCATATACTGTAAAATAGCATTAGCGTGTTATTCAAAAAACACACAATATAATGACTACACAGCATGAGTACAACGTTTAGCATAGCTTTTTTTTAACCTGCTTAAGCCAAAAAACTTAAGTCAGCTAGTGGAAGAGTACACTGAAGAAATAGCGTCTTTATGTATGTCTTCAATTGCTATTAAAAGGCCTGAAGGTTGTTAAATCTTTCTGACAGTATCCTTCAACAAAATCAGTATAAGGAAAATCTGACCATCTAGATTTAATTAGTTAATGCACAAGTTGGTTTTTGTCCACTAGAAGTAAAAGGCGTTTGTGGATCTATTAAAAACAGGAAGGAAAAAAGAAGCAAGATCCACCACATTTTCAGGTGTTCCTTTACATATCACAAAGTGTTAAAGATGCAAGTAATTTTTTGGTTTGTTTAACTTTACAGATAACACTTGAGTTTAGAGAGCTGTTTACAAGAGCTTGGCAAGTGCAATTCCGCAATAATGTGCTGTTCTTCATTCCCCAAAAGGATTTAAAAAACAAAAAGGAAAAAAGAAAGAAAGAAATCCTGAGTTGCTCAAATTGCAAACACTAAAACCTTTTGCCAAGCCATATCGCCCTACAGTTTCTTGAGATCACTTACAGTAAGAACAATTTCTCGGATGATCTTCACATAAAGCGTCACATAGTCTTTGATATAGACTTCTCTGTCAGCATAAGGTATGGAGAACCAGTTGCTTGCAATTGCTGCTTCATTTTCATTGTTACCACTCCATACAATAATTGACGGATGGGATTTTAAACGCCTTACCTGAAATACAACTTACAGTTTCAGAAGTCAAGCAAAATTACTTCTCTCAAAAATAAACAAAAAAATAAAATCACTTCATTACTACTTGGATCATAAGTCCACATGCGTATTGCATACACTGAGCCTACAACTCCTGTTTTTATCTGCACTGCTCACTATTCCCTCAGCTCTCCTCCAGGCTCAAACTTTTGCAAAACACACTTACAGAGGGGCAGACTTCTAATATGCTGACATATATCCACCATATGCACATATGTACCTCCACCCTAATCTACTCAGACACATGCGAAGGGTAAATTCTGTGCTAAGGCATGTTGCAATCATTAGAGCTCACTCTCAGTGAATGCTTGTAAACATCCTTGAGAAGAGGCCAGTTTGGACACAAGGAAGGCCTGTACCCTCTGCTTGACTGACTACTCCTGCGTGTAAGTTAAAGAGGATTTAGCAAGGTTATATTTTGTATCTGCTACATCAGGGTACACTAACAAACACTTCTAAATAAGCATTTTTTGAAAGCTAACTTACACAGTCAGTCAATCAAAAACAGGTAGTGGGAAATACAGCTTTGACACATGGACAAAATACCTGATGAGAAACTTCTGCTCTTACAGAATCTAAGTAATTCTGGTCAGTTGGATATAGCGCACATGCAAACATAAAATCCTGCCAAATCTACAGAGAAAAGGAAAGAAAATACAAAAAAAAAAAAAAAATAAAAAAATCTGTTAGCAAATCATTTTACATACTTGAAAAATAAACGGGTATTGGAATGCACAATCCTTTGTTCAGACAGAAGTTATTTATCTCAAAAAGAATTAAACTGAAATGTTCTATTTGTTATTCTTGGAAAGTACCACCAAAACAATCACATCCTCCATGGGGTTCAGTACGTACATACTCTACTGTGGTTTTCCTCAATATCAGATTTATAAAATATTTACCCTTAGGAATCAGATCCTCACAGCCTCACTGATGAGTGGAATATTGCTCAGTACACAGAGTTCAAGAAGTTTCAATGGAATAATTAGAACCCATGCGCTGCTCAAATGTTAACGTGGGCCAATCTCCAGCTGAACAGAACAATTTTGTATTTTACTACTTTGCAAATGTAACACCAAATCCTGATTACTTATTAAAAAGAGACAGTAATTCTTCTGATGTGGTATTGAGCACACTTAACAGATGTTCCAAGTGTACTTGTTAACAAAACACTTCCATACCAAATCTGCAAACTGATCTTAAAAAGAGCAGATCTTACCCAGTAAGAGGGGCAGAAACAAACTAGATCTTCTAACAACACAGTGATTTTTCTCTGCAAAGAAAAATCAAGTAGATACCACTAGAGAACACCAAGCATTTCAATTCAACAATGAACTCCATTTGTACCTTGAAGAAGAAGGTACAAAAAAGGGGAAAGGAAGAAGCCAAACGATGTAGGCAAGATCTCATTTTACCTGTTCTGTTTTTTAAATTGCTGTAACTTTGAGACTCCTGATAGAGTCTCAAATGTTAATGAAAAGATCTCTTGAAGGACCACATTAACCCACAGGGGTCTGTAGGAGACTATACTTTTCTGAACACCATACTATATAAATAGAGCAAGCCAGACCAGCTTCTCATACAATTGCATTTTCTTTGCAGAGAGAACATGCTTTTCCAGAACTCTTTTCAGCATACGTTCCCAAGAAAACTGAAGATAGGGAACAGTGGGAGGTAATGGGTCCATTAATAGTTGTTACACTCCCAGCACTGTACAGAAAAAAGCAAAGCTGTTGCTGAAGAATCACTCAGAATGCCTCAGTGACTGTGTGGAGTCAAAACTCTCAATTGAAAGAAACTTTTGCTATTTCCCTCAGCGAGCTATCGCTGTTTTTCCTTAAGCACAGTTTGACTCTAATTCACTTTTAAGCCTTTGAAAGACCATCAGAAGAAACAAAACCAAAAGCCTCCAGCACCACCCCCTCCAGAATAAGGGTCTGATTTTCTGCATCTACTTGCTATTTTGGCTGCTAAATAAGATCTTAAATCTTGCATTGAGCACTGTACAGTCACAGATCTAAGTGGCCTACTTAGGTGCCTAGTGTCAAAAATGAAGGAACTGTAAGTGCTCAGAAGCCCTGAAATCAGGGCACTCATTCAGATGACTAAAATAGACGTAACTTTTTTTTTCCAAGCACACACAGCAGAAGGCAGCAAGGTATCAATTCTGTTTCCCTGCTTTTTATGCTGTAAAGTAAGACCAAATACACTTCTTGGGATTTTAATACCAGAAACAACTTGGCCTTCACCCACCTAGTGACTATTTCATCAAAACTTATTAATGTGTGCCTCCAAGCTCATATAATCAAAGGTACTCATCTAGGATTATCAGCGTTTGCAGCAGGTGTTCCCCTTACAGCTACATTTATACTCAATTATAGCTTGTTCAAAGTGGCCCTCCGGATAAGGCCTTCCATGGTTGGCTTCAGGCCAAGTGAAATATTTTTGTTTAAAAAGTTTGAAGCAAAAAGAGAAACCCAAACCTTTTCAGCTATTGCTATAAAAGAGAAAATACTTTTAAAAGAAATAAAATCCATTTCCACAGCAGAGAAAAGCATGACTACCTTCTTTGGTGTTTTGAGAACTCTGAGGTGGTTGAAAGCCCAAAACTCAAATACAGCAGGCCTTAAATCCTCATTGAGGTCAGATTGCAAGGCCTTTGCTCTCAATCTGGGGGATACAGTCAAGCACTCGGATTCTTCAGCATGGCTATTCTCACATAAGTAAGCCCTAAACACAGCTACAGGGCCCCACAGTCTGGCTGCTGTGGAAAAACTATTTGATCTTGTTAATAACCCCCCTCTCATGCACTATTTGTTCCACAACCGTTTGACTGAGTGTTGCAAGTGCCTGTTGATGCCTACAGTCCACAAGTTCTTCTATTGTGCTCACCAACAGAGTGTAAACATCATCCTGCATTAAGTGACATCACTAGTACCAGTCCCTCAGCTGTTCATTTCTTCTCTCATTCTTTACCAAGAGAGTAGGAAATGTAAACTGGGAGAGAGGTGCAGTATATAAAAGATGAGAGTTTTGGTCTGAAAAGAGCTAGAAGACAGCAAGTTAAAGCCATAGTCCTGCTGCTCTGATTGTGGGAAATGTAAGTGAGGGTGGGGGAGGGGGCATGGAAAAGACAGTGGGTAGAAAAGGAAGGGGAGATGAAGAGGAGATTCTGGGCTGGGAAGTAGGGATGAGCAAGGAACAGAGTTGTAGCCTTAGTTACAAGAAAAAATACAAGCTGAAGTTCTAATATAAAGTCTCCGAAGTATCACTTCCAGTTTCAACAGACAGCCTCAATAGTCAGTAACCACTCAAATTAAAAAGAAATTAAAAAAACAAAACAAAACAAAAACCAGGTTGATCTGAGTTCTCAGCTTGGTACTCCACCACGTCCTTTGGAAAGGTGGCTAGAACTTATGTATTAATTCTCTTATTTTGATCATTTAGAGTGGATTTTTATTTACAAGTTCTTGTCAGTTTTTTAAATACGTGCTCTGTGTTTATTGTTTTTACCATTATTCCTAGTTCATCGCAAATATCATAAAATTCATCTTGTTCATATACTCCTCCTCCCCAAACCCGAAGTGCATTCATGTTAGCATCTGCTGCAGACTTCAAGAGTAGCCATAATCTGTCAAATACAAAAAGAAGATCTATGTAAGTTTTGTGAAACTGTATCACTTAGGAGTTTCTAAGGTTATAGCAAAAAAAAAAAACCAACAACCCAACCCCAAACATTCATCATTAGCAGGCAATCCAAGACTTATAACTCTGATAGAAACCAGACTATTTTGATACCTTTTAAGCCTGCATGTCTGGGCTGAGCTCTCAAAAAGCAATTTTTTTTTGTATGAAAAAGTTACTTGGTCCTGTTAACGCTTATGAAATGGATGGAGTGACACATGCAAGTAAGTGTTTTTACAGAAGTATTGGCAGGACCAGATTTAGAAATACTATATTTTATTAAACAGGTTGCTCTTTTCTCCTTAGAGATTACTTGCTTTAAATATCAATCACTTGAATTCAAATCCTCTTTTAAACATGTTCAGAAACCTATATTCTCCTCCTGAGTTCCACAATGCATACTGAGAAGGGGCGGGGGGGGGGGGGGGAGAAAGACTGAGACTCTGAATCTCATTATAAGAGATTCAGGCTGCATTAATTTTTCCTGAATCATGCTGGCAAGTCTCTAAATTGCATATGAATGCATACTACAGCATGCCCTATTGTCCCAGTTCCCCAAGTACCCAGAGCAAAGTTTAGGCAAAGTACAACGTGGCCCCCATCCCACCTGCCTCTCTGGGGTGTTGCATCATTGAAATCCAAGAATCCTGGACCAGAGGGGAAAAAAAGTAGAGAGAGGCTACTATGCACTTATGTCTCCCTGCACGAGATGGGTTAGGACATGGGTGAAGTGGACTTCCCCTGAGTACCAATGAACGTGTCCTAGGCAATATGATCAGACAGCCTGAGGATCATCACTAAAAACACAGGAAAGGCCAGCAACCTCTCAACAGCAAACTACAACATTCCCATCAGTTAATGTACTTACATGCCTTGAACATCACTCAAACCTATTAATATTAATTAAGCCGTAATTCTGAGGCCTCCAACCCACAACAGTTAGTGTCCTACCTTGAAAGGAGTTCCACCTCCCAATGCCACCCATTGATAGAGGGCAGATAAAAAAAAAAAATCAAGAGGAGGAAAACATGATGGTTTCTCTTTAGAGAACATCAAATGTGGCTTACGTGTCATAGGTGACTCTGTCCTGGAAAGAATCTGCTGGAATCCAGTTCGAGCCCTTGATGAAAATGGGTCGGCCATTGATTCTAAAGTAGAAACTCAGACCTGGTGAGCCAGGAATAGGCTCCTGAACAAGTTCTACTGTCCGAAAATAGGCCTGTGAAAACATGAAACTTTGGTTTAAAGCAGACAAAAGTTAATTAAAACAAAATAAATCACAAAAACCATTACAAAAGGGATTCAACTGAACACTAGCAGCTTAGAATTTGTCAAGGAGTCAAAAGACACGGTCTCATCTCTAAATTCATGCTTGATTAAAACACACTGTAACAGGGCTAAAAAGAATCCTTCTGATAAACCTGTTCACTTTTTAAAGTTGCTACCATATTAAGAGAGAGAGAGCGAAAGCATGTGCACATATATACAGGTATAAGAGACAGGTGCATGTTTGCTGCAGAATTCAGTCAGAAGCCCAGCTTAGGACCAGTAAGAGGAATGAAGCGGTTGCATTTAATCTGCAATTTTCTCCTTAGAGATGCAGACTACAGCAGGTCAGCTGCAAGTCTTGTCCCTGAATGCCTAGCTACAGGTTCATCCAGTAAAAGCAAAATCTTCTTTTGTTGTCCTGAAATGATACTTTTTAGTAGGTGTAGCAATTAAACAGAGAAAGACATGCATGCAAACACAAATGCTGGTTTGGAAGTGAAGGGCCCTCTGGCCATTGCAGCTGTGTTTGAACAGCAATAAGATTTTAGAGAGACCAGTTCAGCTAAATAACCGCTAACTCTGTGTAAGGTATTAAAGGTCATTCCAGATAAATGCACATCTCAAGCAGAAGTCAAACTTTCACAGCTGCTCTTTCAGCCCAATATCTGGTATTGTGTACTGTGGACACTGAAAAAGAAACCATTCCTTCTTCCTGCTGCAGGTGGAAGAACAGTTCTCAAGAAGTTATGGACATTTTCTGGGACTTTACTTCAGTCAATGCAACAATGCTGCTCTGAGGGGCATCCTGATTGCCCTAAGATAAACACAGCCAATTCCATAGTCATGAGAGAGCAGTTAGTTGACTGCAATAATAGTTTGCACTAACCCCTTATTTGTACAGGTGTCTTCCCCACCTGCCATGGGGCAGATGCCATGTTAGGCTCCTGCACAGCTGCAAAGTGTTACAGAAAACAAGTCTTTCAGGGAGACTGTAGACTTTTTCTCCTGCATCCTTGTTCCAGTTCAACTTCTCTAGACCAGAAAGCAAACTTTTTCTTTCTGGTACCTGTTGCTCATCATCATAGGGAGATAATTAGGAAATTAAATAAAGTGAAGGAAAGCTAACAGGAAATTTCAGCCAACTCACATGAAGCAACAAGTTTGGGTCAGGAGGGCAGGAACCTCATTTTCTAGACTACCCCAAAGCTAGCAATCACTCCGCCCTCAAACGACTATTTGCTATACCTTTTCAAAAGGTCAGCTAGTAGAGCACAGCCTGTTCTCGCTTTGCCACAACCTATAGTTGAGACAAGTATCTGTCAGTAAATCAGGCTAAAATTAACCTGGTTAAGTGATATACATAATTCTTTATTTCACACACCAGAAAAGGCTGAAGTTTAAATGGAAAATGACTAATCCCACTATGAAACTGTGGTTTTTAAGCTTTCAGCTCATCAAAAATCATACAGATAGAAAATTATTTCTAGTGGTAGAGAAGACAAAGGTCTGTTTTTTTTTTTTCTTCCTCTTTAGTACTTCTTAGTCAATTGAACAATTATTAGACACCTGGACAGAGACAACAGACATGACAAACTAGATGTATGAGCGAAGACTGCAGATCAGTGACCTCAAACTAAACCCCTCTGCATCATGGTAATGACCAAAACATAGAAACTGAATGAATTAAAAAAAAAAAAAAAGGGGGGAGGGACTTGCCCCAAGTCCTTCAGTGTTTTACAGTGTTGCCCTAGGGGCAACAGTGGATTAGTGGCAAATGGGGCTCAGCATCAGTACCACTGAAGAAATTCCCAGCTAGAGACAAACTACCAAGTCAGACCACTGAGAAGACATTTCAGACTCTCTGTCCAGTATCTCTGTGCACATACATGTGCTGAGGACAGCATGCCCTGCCTTTTTTCTACTGTGATCCCACTGCACACTGGTCAGTTGAATATAGACCAGCGTGAAGAACTTAGCTTTAGGACTACAGTCTTACACCCATTCCTAGAATTATGCAGATTTATTTTTATGTGAGAAGTTGAATTAAAAAAAATAACCAGTATCTTTTATTGTTACCCTAACTACTGAAGGCTACAAAAGAAAAACTACATTACGAGTACTACACTAGCAAAAAAATTCTGACCTTCCTCCAGTGAATTCAATTACTTGGAGAAAAACTCCTCAGTCTCCAGTGTAGCTCTTTTTTGTGGCACAAAATGGAACGGGATTTACAGTTGGTGCTCCCAAAGTATTTGGGAGGTCCTCTTAATGGATGTCATCAGGCAGGTTGGGACTGTCTCAGAGTGCATTTGTAATGGGGTATTTATATTACTAACAGAAGTAATGCGATATTGCTTTATTCATGCTCAAGTGGAACTCATGCAACTGGCCAAACCCAAGGCAATCTGAGAGGCTGAAACACCCAGCCAGGACCACCCATACAGCATGAGCAAGAGGAAAAGCTCCTCAGCCCCATCTCACATTCCCAGGCCTCCAGGGTTTGGTGCCTTTGTGTTCCCACTCCATTGCCCCCCAGAGGCCCACCTGATAATACAGCACCTCTTCCTTTTCCTACAGCAGCTTCCTTCTGCCTTGTGGGGTGAAAGAAGGGCAAGGGGAGACAGCTAGCATCTGGCATGCTTGGTTATGTGCCTTTCTGGCTACAGAGACCTTGGCCACCTTGAAATCTGTTTGACAGACCTTGCTGCCTGAGCACTGAACATTTCTCTCAATCTTGGAGCACACAGAAGAGGCTCTCTAGCCACCACAGACTAATCAGCGGGTTCTGTACACAATTAAGAAACAGATACCCATCTTTCTGAGTCGCATACAAAGGCTTTGTACCCAGTTAAGTGACCTGTGGATCACATTTGGCATTCCCAGATTTAGCAGTAGTAAAAGTAACAGGGATGAAGATGCCCAGAGCTGAAATAAGATCACAGAGCGCCCCAGTGACCTAACAAATTAGCACACAGCATGAAAGCAGTGTGAAAACTATGAAGCCAAAAGGAAAGACTTCTGGAAGTCATGCTAAAAGGCCTGTGGGGAAAAGAGGGTGTAGGGGGAAGGAGGGAAAGACAGCTAGAGGTTAAGATCTTCCAAGTACTAAAACAGCCTCATGAAATAAAAAAACTCCAGTTACAGTGTTGAAGAAATAAGCGTACAGAAAGATGGGGAAACAGAATTGAAAAGCAAACAAATGCTTCACAAGGCAAGAAAAGAGGTAATGAATTCCTTGATGTAGGCATGGCAAGAAGAAAAGCAAGTTACCAATAGCAAACAGGACCGGACAGACCCTCCCCTCAAGAAAAACAATTTCATTCTGAGAATTTCTGGCTATGACTTTGTTTCACATTCACCTGACAAACAAACTCTAAACCAAAGTATTCAAATAGAAAAACTAAACAAACCCCAAACGAACCCTGTCCTGGATGCTTGCTTTATTCCATTTTATTTTTCTGTTACTCTCAACAGGAGTGAGTAGGGACTTCCCTTAGTCAAGGAGGTTCCCAGCACAGCTGGCTAGGGCTCTATAGAGCTCCTGCAAGTACATACTGGGAGGCTACCCAGAAATTTTCCCAAAGGATTAGTTAATGTTTTGGAGACTACTCTAACATGTCAGAAACCAGACAGTAAGTTCAAGCTAAGGGTAGCCGAACGTGACATAAAACCAAGCTGTGTTTTCTCACATATACAGTTCTTGCCCTTTAGTTTTCACCTGTCCAAAGTTAGGTAGATAATCATATGGAGACAAACCACTTGTGAAATGTCCCACCCCTATTTTATTTTTTGTTTGTTTGTTTTTTAAAAGCAGGGGCAGGGCAAGCAGGAAACTTATTCCACCTGAATACAGCACTAGGTGGACAACAGAACAACTTTGAGGAACATTTATCCCTGAATCTGACTCCGGAACTACTCAAAATTCTTATTAAGCTGTATGAATGTTGCTATTCAGTCCTGCTGACATGAGAGCAAATTGTGCTAGAACATGAAAAAACCACGTATGGAGCCTTTTTCCACTCATACAGCTCAGGGTGGTGGCGTGTGTGTGTCAGAATGCAAGACAGAGCTTCACAGAACACATGAAGGAAGACTACACTTTACACTGTGAATCTGTGAAGGTTTCATATGCTGGTTAGTTTATAATGCCCACTATGCGGTGTATTGGCTTCCCCCCCCCGCCCTTTCCTCTTAAAGATAGAAAAGAAGAGGCTTCTGAATATCTTTTGTAGACCAAGAAGACCCTATGATCATACGCCACAGGGCTCTATGAAATATCCTGATGCAACTACCCAAGTGGAATCAATTAGTTTTCCTATCATTGTGCAGTTTTCACACAGTAACAACAGATTTTTCCTTTTTACAGACTTTATAGCCATATTTCCTACAACGAGTTTTTCCAAGCATAATATGCCATGTTTATTTGGTGTGGGTATTTTAATTGTTTCAAAATTAAACTGCTAATAATAGAGAAGTATTATTATTATGACTACATAATCAAACTAAGAGCTAGCCCTATAAAGATTAGGGCTCCAGAAGCTACTGCTTTTCATAGGATTTTTCACATGAACAAATGTTACAGCAAATAGCAGTTTTAGATGCCTGGTGACCAGACTAGTTTTTAGTGAAGCAATGCACATCACAACCACCTAATAAATGTGTACATTTACTTGGTTGTTTCCACATGCTGATGGCATAAGGAGCCCAGTCTAATTTGTATGATTTTTTTTTTCCAATGGACAATTGAAAATTACCTCTTCTAGGTTTCTTAGCAAAAACAAACAGAAAATTATACAGCAGTGTGTTGCAGGAACCCTTATGCAAATATCTCTGAATATTACTTTCATGGTCATATTTAGGATGTTATCTCTTCTTAAACCTGAAACACATCTATCACATTGTAATAAATTAACGTACGTTAGCTTTTTAGGAACGTGTCTATCCCACAAATTCTTTAAAAATTTAATTAACAAGAAAAATCTCAGTAATAAACCTTCACATAATCTACAGAAATCTAAAAGGGTTTTTCAGTGCATGATACAAAAACATTAGCCTGACATATCATGTCTAAAAGTGGTTTTTTTCATAAGATAGAAAACTGAAGTAAACATCTTTTCCTGTCTGAGGCTTCCAACTAACTGTAAACAACTTCCAATCTAAAAGCAAGTAAAGGCATCCATACAAGCCAGGGCTACCAGAAAACAGGTAAACATACACTGTGACATTAAAAACCCCCTTGTTTCTCATTAGCATTTTCACATGCATATTACAATCCCGCAAATTATTTAAGAGCTATTCCTGCTATGTATAGCAGATGCCCTAACAGTAGCAGTGCAATGCCAGCTGTAACCAAGCTGAAGGGCTCACCTTTGAAAATCTCTCAATCTGGTATCCTGCCTCCATGATGAAAGTTGTTGTCACATTGTATCCACTCTGCTTTCCATGTCCATTTGGCCACCAAGTCTCCACTGTAGAACTCTTGAACATCAGACCAGAACATCAGAGAAAGTCAGACCAATGT
Organism: Egretta garzetta; assembly: GCF_000687185.1. NCBI lineage: Eukaryota > Metazoa > Chordata > Aves > Pelecaniformes > Ardeidae > Egretta > Egretta garzetta. The sequence continues at coordinate 44,008 of NW_009259986.1, forward strand.
GTATAAAAAGAGGTATAACATACACCTAGGGGATCAGATATGTTTGATTGAATTACCACAAGTCTAATGAGTTTATGTGCCTCAGCTGAGCCATGGTAACTGGGATATCGCCAGCTGTAGCTTTCAGGTGGAAATTATTTAAAGAGAGAAGTACGATTTCTTCCACTGAAGTCCAGACTATCACTTAATCTTGTGTCCATAGTAGGCCATGAGCACACATACACATGCATGTGCACGTCTAGCTGCTACCCTTCACCTGAGGTAGATTGGCAGAATATTACTCCAAAACTCAAATATCTGTGTCAGGAGCAAATATCATCCACTAGCCTGTGTATCATACCCCTCCTCTCATTGGCCCTTTTACCTATCATGTTCAACATTCAATATATAGAGTTGACAATTTTCAGTTGTGACTTTGGTAATATGTGACCATACTGACTGATTCACTTACGTCAAGCTTATTTAAGTTAAATTATAAATTGCATTCTTTCTTTTCAATGTTTTCTTTTCCTTTATGCTTCTAATCATGTCATTACTACTCCATATTTTTTTCCAAATGTAAAAAACCTACCCCTAGGATGACAGAATGATTTAGTTTTCTCATTTTTCTAGCCACAGAGTAATTATACCTTCATTCCAGCAGCCTACTTCTGCTGCTCAACCCTATTGCCAACATTTGCCAGTTGAGTGCACAAAACAAAAATCGTGGAAAGAAAGCAATAATGCATGCAACCAAACAATGGAGGGATCAGTACTGAATAGTCACGTAAGGAGCGCCTCAATCTTTTCAAATAAAATGAAGCCAGAGAGCAGCCCAACAATATGTTTTGCTGTAGCCATACTTGGACACAATCGTGAATGTATTTACTAACATTTCAGCTTCCCCGATACAGAATTATCATAACTCCTTGTGCAGAAGTACTAATCTCTGTGTTGCAAGGATACAAATGGAAGCACAAAATGAGCGTGTGCCTCAACAACAAGGGAGTGTTTGCAGCCGCCTGGCACGGCTGGAGCATCTCATTGGCCACTGATGATGTCATCCCCATGCTCACCAGTAGCTGATAAGCAAAATGCTGTCATGTTAGCAACACAGCATTTTGTGTGGCAATTGCAGGAAGACTGCTACACGTCTCGGGTGATACATGCCACTCAAACATCTACTGACTTTGCAACATAATCTGCAATAAGCTCTCAACTAGAAAGAAATTTCTGGTGAGGTCTCGTTATTTAACATACACCACCCAAGTCTGTCGTACAGAGTAAAGGCTCCGTTAGGCTCATCAATACATGAGAATACATTGCAGGGCTTCTCGTAAAATCAGCTGATGTGAATTCATGCAGCAAAGCCTTTTGTATACAAAGAATAATAAACCACTGTTGCCTCTGCTCTGAAGGAAATGCTTCCTCACAAACTTGCAGTCATACTCCACTAACAGATTTCTTCTGAGGTTGGGGGTGGGGCAATTAAATAAACCAAAATAACTTTTGAAGTTTCACATTCAGTGCCTGCTTAATGCAATCCCTGGAACAGCTGAGCAGATACTAATGATTGTTTTAAATGAATCTGAGTATTTGTGATTGCTCGTGCAACTTGCATGTCAGATGACAAGAGTAATAAAAATCGTATGTTTGTAATGATGTTCTGCTTCTGTGTCAAAATAAAACAAAGCACATAAGTATGTAAGTCACCCTGCTTGCTTTTAACACATGCTTTTTCTCCACTCAGACAACTGACAAGAGAACTTGAGAATACACGCACAACACATTCAAACTAGGGAAACAAATGCAGAGTTACACAGCAATAGAGAACATCAGTGGAGTCAGTAAAATATACAAAAGTTTGAGGGCAGACCCTCAAACGTTATTAACTGCCGGAATTGTCAGAAGCCCCAAATTCCTGCTCACAGCACATCGCTCACCCACAAATCTAACTGTGCCCTGTGGCAGTGAAGCAGACGGCAGCTCCCATTACACTGTTGGCTCCAGTGGAAAACACCATCACGCCCACCCTGCCCACGGGCCTGGGCCTGCCGCTGTCAGGTTCAGTTCTGCACAGTCAGCTCTACTAGGGCCCTGCTCTTTGAGCAAGAAGCCAAGACAAAGTTCATGCTTCTTTTTGCCACACTGGGCTCACTGCCTAATTCAAGACACCTACCTATTTGTCAACTAGAACAGACACACTGATTTTCTTCATCTCTCAGGTCTATATATCTTTTCTTAATTACACCTGTGTGATAAAACTCAACAGTTTCTTAAAAAAAACACATGCAAAACAAATTCTATAGAAGTGAAATAATGTTGGTGAATTAAGTCTGCCACCAGATAGTTTCCCAACACCCTCTGAAGGCAAGCACACCAATTCTTTCCTCTTTCATCACTGGCGCGTATAACCCAATTAATCATTTTTCAGTTGAGTTCTCTCCTTATTACAGCATCCTTTACCTCTCTAAAATTCCTCATGAATTTTGTCTACCCAAGGCCAATGTCAGGAAGTACTACTCCACAAAATTTCCACAAACCTTACTGCCAGTCAAGTTCCTTACAGAGCTCTTTTCACCTGAAAGAATATGTACTGAGAGGTTTGAGGATGTTTCCTCTCTTTCCCGGGAGTGCCATGCATACTGTAGTACATTCTAGTCCCAATCAGACCAGTAAACAATAGCATGGGAGACAAGATACCTACTGTCAGTTTAAGTGAAGTGACACACGGTATCCAAAGGTTATCTACCTAAGTAGCTCATTTAACAGTGGCCAGTGATGATGTGGTCTTTTTGTTTTGCAGTAAGGGAAAGGCTTCATCGTCTTTTTGACACTGAGGTATGTAGCCCCACAGACATCAATTTTTAGAGAGGAAAAGAACTGTTCTCCTATCCTGTAAGGGGTACAGAACTGTTGTTAAAGTCAGGAACACGGAAAGGAAGAGGAGGGAGGCCTAAAACTGGCACGCAGGCAGAAAAACACGTTGGAAACCAGGGGAAACATTTTGCAGTTGGCTAGCGTTCCACACACACCTCCTTACCTTGTTGATGTTTACAAGCAGCACAATGCTGCCTTCTCCAGGTTGAAGCTTCACACTGAATGTTTGCTGCGTTTTCAGTTTGGGAATGTTCACAGTCACAAGACCTGCAATTGGCTTGGAGCTGACTACATCAAAAATAGACTCAATTTCAAGACTCCACTGCTGAGCGCTCTTTACTAAGTGAAGGGGGAGAAAAAAAAAGGGAATTTAGGAATTGTGTTCATATACCTATTAGTTAACATGATTTCTCATCAAAGAAACAATTAAAACACCTCAGATTAAATTTAACAATTTTCAGGCCGTGTTTGAACCAGACCTACAATGTTAATCTTGTTTAATGCATTTGGTATCTGTGTTTACATTTGCTGACTCAGAAGAGAACTACACAATATAATTTATGCTTATAACTCTCTCTTTCTTTCATTCAAAAGCCATCCAGGCATTTTTCAGAATTCTGTACAAAAATCCGAGACCATGACACCAAGTCACTTCATTAGGAAGGATTTTATTCCCACCAACTCCCATAGACATTGTATTTGCTTTTAGTCAGCACTCATATGAACATGGTACTCTTTGGGAAAGATTGTAATCACACAGCAGTACAATCACTTTTGTTGATGAAACAAAAACAGTATTAACAGAAAATGAGCCGAATTCATCCCAGAGTCACTAGACAAAATGAATGGAGTTATGCTGGGGATGAATTGGGCCCATTGTGTCTAGAATTGACGGGCAGTATCTTTTCGTCCCTTCTGCCACCAAAGTGTGGTGGAGGAAACAAGTTAATGACTTTGCTGAGATCTCTCTACAGTTATCTCAGAGAGTGCTCTCCTTTACAGAACTTACTGAGTAAGGCAAGCCAGGGTCAAGGATACGCAAGATTAACGTGTAAATTTCCCATTAATTTCAGCAATTAAATTGCCTACCTACAAACATAGACTGGCTAATCCTATACTTCAAATATTACAGATGAACATCTAACTAGGCAAAAGCAAATAAAACAGAAAACAAGAAAAACTAGAACTAAGACACATTTTGTATACACAAACTACTAATCACTTTCTTTCTTTCTTCATGTATATATACTCTAGCTCTCCTTCCTC
>NW_009259986.1:48150-63379 GCF_000687185.1 Egretta garzetta
AAAAGCAAAGAATTACATTCAGCCCTGGTGTGATTTTCAATGTCTTCTGTAGAATGAAGAGCAATGAATGTGTTCCCAAGTTTCTATTACACCCAGCATTACCCAGGGAAGACCTATTTTCAGAAATGCTGAAGGGTGAAGAAGACACCCACCCCACCCCACAAGGGTCAGCCATTACAGTGCCTTTTCCCTCCCCTCCAAGGGCATACAGAAACTCCAGCCCACTCTTAACTGCGTGAACTGTGGGGTTTAGGCACAAAAATCAAGAACAATGAATCTTTTGCGGACTCAGTGGTCAAAAGGCTATGACACCAAATCTGATGAGCAATATAATTGCATAGGCAGCTTCAAGTTGTTCATTTACTCTTTATTTTTCAAATGTTACTATGCTTGAATACTAATAAGCTCTGGCTCTGGCTCCAACCCACTCTCTGCTGAACGAAAGAGGTTTGCTCTCTCTGCTTATCCAGAGAGCAAGACTTTACCTACCAGAAGGTGGAGTTGTGGGAATATGGGAGGGACCAGAAAAGATTTTTACTGTAACTAAATTTTAGAGAGCACATGGAGTCTGTGCTGGGGCTTTCCATGGAAATTCTAGTCACGTTAATTCTAGCTAAGACCTGCAGCTATTTCAGGAAGCTTTAAAAGCAGCCAGGGAGTGACGTCTTCCTCTTTTATTCATACACAACAACTCTATTCCCAAGGGCTGAAATTCAACCCAATGCAGAGGACTCACGTGCTAGCCTTTACTCCACTGAGGACTGGGCTCAACAGGCAGTGAAAGAAAGCATGCGGGTGGTCTACAATGGGGCATATTACCATTTACAGGAAGTTTCAACAGAAAATTAACTACTTTTGCTCAGCTGCAATGAGGAGAGGAAAATCAAAGACCACGTCAAGGCAGGAAACCGGTTATAGCATGACTGTTCTTCTCTCTCAGACTTTATGTTGTGTCCTGAAAACTCAGCGCTTTTGAAACTCTGCTCACTGTGCATTTGTCTTCCCAATATACAACTAAACTCCCGTAGCAGCTTTGCCTTCGTTTTAAATGGAGGTGAGACAAAACTGAGATGTATTTATTGGGAGTCTTGGTGAAAACATGCCAATAAAAAAGAAATTTTTCAAAACAGGAAAACAGGGGCTAACCTCAGCTATACTACATATATTTCTGCAGTTATTCGGGAATCTTCAAGCCAAAGAAGATTCTGAATTCTAACATTTTTGAACACCATTGTTTGTAGTGACATACTGTTTCAAAACCTAAAAGGGTGTGCTGTGGTAAGAACTACACACAGAGTCATGATAAAACGGTAGAACCTTTCCTAAACTGACAGTTAATAGAGCTTAACAATAAAATGGTTTGTATTCCAAAGACAAAACAACAATAAAAAGTAGTAACACAACTTACCAAAGAAAGAAGTCAAAGAAAAGTAAATCAGGTGGTAATAGTTATAGGCCTCAATCCTAACATCTTTCCAGATTCCTTGAGTGGGAAAAGAAGGGCCCCAGTCCCAGCTAAATGAACACTGCTCCTGGAATACAGAATGATTATGTTACAATTGCCTATTTTTCACACAGACATTGATGCTGTGCCAGAAATAAAAATTATTTGCTATCTAGAAATAAAATATTGCCATGAACTGAAAGAATTTTTCCAATTTCCATAAACCCAGAAGAGCCTACAGTATTTTTTATCTTATTTCTTGACCAGAAGTCTGCTGAGGCTATCTATATTATATAAAAAAATACAATTTTGTATTACACATCCATGTAAAGCAAAATTTTCTATTAGTGAGAAAGAGCAAAACACCACCTAGCCCACCACTTACAAAAAACTAGTAAAGATCAAAAAAACAAACCAGCAGGTTACTTTCAATAAATAGCTCTGAACTATTTTAGTTCTTAATGTCAGTATTTTATTGTATATCTAAAAGACAAAGTAAGCAGAAAACTGATGGTTACAAATGTTACAGTATTCTAAAAGAACAATATCAAATAAAAAATCGTGGGTATATCTGAATTACTTTATCCTCTACTTTTTGTGGTAACACAGCAGATTAGCACAAGGAAAGAGATGTGTATGTCGGGTGCATTTGTGTAGTTCAGTCATGTTCACTGTTTCTCCCCTTTTTATGGTTCTCTTACAGAAAAACAAAGGAAACAAAAACATGGTTGAGAAATAGCTTAGTTCTGGTTCTAACATCAGAATAACTGTCAGAATTATAAAACACTGGTCAGGCAGAGAAGTACCTACACTGCTTTCCATTCAGCTGTTTTCAAACCTGGTCAGACCTCTAGTTAACAAATCCCTTGAAGACATCTATTCAGCTGCCCTCCAAGCTTCACACAGCCCCAGCCCCCAAAGCAAATACAATAGATCTCCTTAAAGTCTTGTACAGTGACCTACAGTTCTAAATTTAGAGACTAATAACTTACAGCCAAAGCATACTAATTTTGGCAAACCACATTGCACAAGTCTGGCCTATCCCTTGCATTGCTGGAGTCAGCCTGCCTGCCTATCAGGTTGCAAAAGAGCCTTCCAGGAAGCAAGCACTGTACCTATTTCAAGTGTAAAAGCAGGGACAACGCATTCTTAGAAAACAAGTCAGATTGGAAGTAATTTTCCCTTTATAAAAAGTAAACAAATGAATCACTGACAGACTGTCAGGTTTCACTAATAATATTGCAGAGACCACTATCAGAAATAGTACGTCATGAGAACAATACGCTTGTATCACTGAAGTACGTGAATAGTGAAAGGCTTGCATTTTGCACAAATTCCTATTAAGATTTAGATAAATTTACTGTACTTAATACTGAACCTCAAATGTGTAAACAGCTCATCGTTACTTTAAGATGGTAAGCAGCCAGCTTTAGCAATGTCCTGGTATGTTTGTTTACTTTCAAATGTGACATGGCTGCTGTTGTTGCCATATACTTGGAACTAAAAATGTTTCTGGGAATGTCTGGAGCAGCTTCCAAGTACAGTCAAGCAACTCCTTTGAGGAAAAGCACTAAGGTACTTTCTTACAAATTTAAAGGTATAGTTCATTAAAGCACAAAACTATTCCTGGCCATTTTTGCTCTATAAATAAGACTACAGCTGTTTAAGTGCCTTCTTCCTCCCAAGCTCCTCCCTGCACTGGTTTTTAAGAAACACAGTGGACCCAGAAGAATTAATCAACTTTCTAAAATGTCATGAAAATAAAAGTAGCAGCAAGTAGTAATAAAGACAACATCTTAATCCTGAAGGATCTTCCCAGGACAACATGGAGTTCATCCTTCCATTAACAAATATTAAAGGAAATCACATCCGGGTTTAGATTAACAGGATTCCAGTCATTTTTTTGAGAAGGCTCTAAAATGACTTCATTGAAAAGATTAAAAATAATTAACAAGAAAGGCATTTAAGGCGAGACAAACATGCAAAAACACCCCAAAAGAGAAATTCCAAAATAAGATCACCTAGCTGTTGTCTCTAGCTGCTGCAAAGCTACCAGAAATCCATGAGATGCTCCTCAAATGATAGTTTTAACAGCAATGAAGCTACACCCTAAATCAGAGTTTCTGAGCTTCATTCATTGTATATTACATTGTTTTTTTCACTGAATATGTACTTGTAAGTCACACTTCGCAATACCGTAATAAGACGAGAACAGGTCCTGTGTTAGATAACACTTCTCAGGACATGCCAGAGCTGCCCAGTATAAATAGCACAGCACATGAGCAATAGCAAACACTCACAAAGCTGCTTGGCTGAGATTTTTACAGCCTTGGCAATCTACACTGGTATTTGCAAGTGTGAACTCTATTGTCAGCATACATTGCTAAACCCACCCAGTGGATCAAAATGTAATGGTTACACATTTCCCAAAGCTATCCTGCTCTCTTAGCAGCAAGTCTCCTTGCCAACTCCTCGATGAAAACAGCCTTTTAAACATTCTTATCACCTAGATGTGGAGCCTGGCCTTCCTATGCCTCTTGTATTATCAATATGCTAGATTACAGGTTTCGGGGGGGACAGGAGAAGGAAGCTGCAATGAAAAATATGCCCTACTTATAAAATGACATTGCAGGTTTCAGAATACATCTGTAAGGACAGCACATAGCGCCTTCCTCTTTCCAAGCCTGAAGCCAGAGACAGACAACTCTGCCCCTACCTTTCTGATGAAATTAGCATGGCACTCTCCTTTCTGCACAGGTGGAGGGCACGCCGGGGGGATGCTGTATGCTTTGTGACATCTGCTCTGCTCTGCTGCATATGAAACGGCTGATAAGAAACGGACCTCGACAAAATTGACCTCCTTGATCACGCTGGTAATATCAAAGCTCTAGGTCAAGAAAACAGAACAAAATCATTACAGCACTGACATTTATTTATGAGACTTACAATCACTGTTACATTGGGATTTTGATACCATACATATATTATTCAAAGGCATTTGAACTAGAGTCTCAACAGTCCCTGGTTTTGAAGGAAAAGACAAGCTACTTCTTAAGTTGAAAAAAGAAGATACAGATACAAGGAGATGTTTCTGGGCGAACCGCTTTACCCATACTGAGCCCCCATTTCAGGCTGCAGCATGCTGCTTGCACACAGAAGTGCTTGAAGGATAAGGATGGCAAGAGAATCTTTACCCTTCTTCCTCACTCAGAACTCATCTGCACCTTCAGAAAGATGCCATGTTCCAACTCAGAACACTGGTCTATACAGAAGTCCTTCCAGCTCACACTGTGCTGCCAGCTTACCTACCACAAAGCACTGAGCTGCCTTTTGCGTGAATGCTGCAAAGCTCTACTTCATGCCACCTGCACTCTCATCCCCGAAATGTGGTTCACATGGCTAATACCCATTCCTTATTTACAGTGTTCATTCGTGACAAGGCAAGTCTTGGCAATTTTTTCCAACTTGTGAGCAGCCCAGCTAGCATCACTTATGTCTGTAGTATACAGCAGAAAACTACACAGCAAACAGCATCCCCCAAACAGAGCCTTCACAGAGTCTTTCCTGCAGACATAGTTGTCATGTGGAACAGGTGAACAAAGCAGAAGTCTGGGTCACAGTAATCCTAGACTCAGTCTAATACAGTTCACTCTGGTTTCACAGTGAAGGCCATTTCATGTATTGTTACAATCTGAGACAGAATGGTTGCAGAAATAAGGGCAAAATAATACCACTTCCCAACTCTACAGAGCCTGCTACTGGCAATCCTTTAGATACTCTCCTAATAGTAAACAACTACAATTTCATAAATGCTCTATGGAATTTCTTATTTCACAGATGGTAAAACTAAGTCACAGAGAAACTAAGTGATTTCTCCCAGGTCACACAGACACAGGTGGCAGAACCTAGCTCTCATGTCTCAGGCCAGTACCTTGGCGACAAAACCTGTCAGAATGGTAAACTCTGAGATATGAAGACAGCAGATATCCTTTGTAACTCAGTTATTCCACTAACATTCTTTCTTTAACTTTTCTTTTTTTGATTCTTTTAAGAGAAAAGCAAGGATTGTCCCTTATGCTAGTACCCAGAATAATTTTATATTTTAAAGCTATAAAATTAGTTTGAAAGTTTTTGCCACTCTCAAGATCATTCCATGTTGAGTACTCACATGCTGACACAGGCTAACCTCAAAACTGCAAAACAATGTTATTAAAAGCCCAATATTAAAAATCAAAAATCCTATATAAAAAAAAGCATAGAAGCACTTACAAAGGCTTTGCAACACGTGCATTTTCATTTCAGTATTCACATGTAAACCATTCTAATACCAATTAGTAAGCAGATTTACAGCTAATATAACAGATTTAAGCTTACGTTTTCTTGGAGCTCTGACAGATCCCAAGAAGCAAGACTTATATTATTAGCTGAACTGATCCTCTTGCATAGGTCCACTCATTTAGAACAAGACACATTCACCTCTAGATCTGACCCTGCTGCTACTGAAAAGATAAGTACGCTTCTCTTTCTAACAGTTATCTGATTACACATGCAGTCCTCAGGTCAACACTTTCTACATCGAAGGACCTATTTTTATGTGTACTTCAATGCACTGAAAGAGCTCAGCACAAAACGGCTTTGAAGAAAAAAACAGAAGCACTTTCAAAAATAAGCACGTTACTTACATATCTGTTGAACATGTTGTCTGTTCTCCCAAGACTGATATTGTTGATCAGGATCTGTGCTACTGTATCTACTCCCTCAAAAACCAAATTCACTTTCTGCCACTTTCTACAGAAGATAATACACATAAAAAACAGTTAGAATACCTAGAGTTAACAACACACAGGAGACAGGCAATACAAAAATGTATGTCACCATTATTTTAGCAGCAGTTGTCTCAACTACCTCCAGAAATGTTTGACTTAGTGTGGCTACATTATATCTTTAAATAGTCAAATTAAGATGACAGCTGAAGTGGCTCAAGTCTGCAACACAGCATGTGCATATACCCGCCAGGTATCAGATGGGCTAGCTTCCAATTAGCCTAAGTATTATCCTTCCTTGGTTGGCAATTCATAAGTAACTTTTAACAATTAAAAAAACAGGAAAAAGCAACTACTGAAGTGTTCTTTAGCAACAGCTTTGCAGCAGTCAGGACATTATTGCATAATTTGTTTTATTAGATACAAAAATACGAAGCAGATTTTGAGCTGATGGATCAACTAGCAACAGAACTATTTCAGATGTATCTTTACTGCATACCTGATGTCAAAAGGAGTTTTGAATGTCCTGCTGTAAGTCCAGTTATCTAGTGAGATCCATCTGTACATCACATCATTAAATCTATAGAATGGATCCTAATAACAAACCAACAAAAAGAAAATTACAAGACTTATTTAGTAATAGTGTTACTGCATGAAATGCGTCATTATATCCAGTAGATGCGTATGTATTTCAGAGACTCTGCAAATGCAAAATCCACCTTATTTAGTTAATCCTGATATTCCTTTTCACCTTTGAAATAATATGTGAAAGCAAAGCTTTTGTAAAATTCAACTTTACTTACATAGGCCAAAACCTGTTTGCTATAATCACTCATACTCAAACTAGAGGGAGCAGGACTTTTTTTTTTACATAAGAAGTGACTAGGCTGGAAATTAAAAAAAAAATCAAGACAGCTTGTGACTTAATGAGGGGAACAGAAACATGACCACCCTCATAATGATGGAGAAAGTAAGACTAACAGGATTTTAAGAGGCAAAGAAACAGCATTTTAAGGCTCTAAGGACAGCAGTGAACGAATCTCTGTAGTTTAAAATAATTGCAAATACACCAGTTGTTTCTTGTCAACCAGTCTTGATGTGGTAAGGCTAAATGAAATTGTTCTATTTGGAAGAAGGAAAGAAGAGAAGAAGGAGAAGCAACATAATATGGTTTGTTGTAATAAAATTAAACAACTGCTTTTGAGAATAATGCTGCATTTATACCAAATGTGTTCTTTTCCCTTTAGTCACACTACCCAGCAAGAATAAAGGCACACTTGCTCTCAGCTATGTCCTTGACCTTTTTGGCTTCATGCTGTATTTATTACCTTACGGTGGGTCACAATGTTCCTCACCTAGGCTGAAGGAATCAGTTACGTGGACCTGACAACCCTCTGCTTTGTACCTCATACGAAGGCAGCAGAAGGGTACGGTGTTACAGCCCCATGGCAGACAGTTCAGAATGCAGGTATCCAGCTCAGTAACTGACAGCTCAGTTCCATCCTCTTCAGCAGCTGCACAGCTGAACTGCTTTCCCAAACCAAAGACCAATCTCTTCTGGACTACATGACCCAAAACCAGCTAAGAGAGCATCGCTGCATTAAGGTTCCCTTTGATACAAGTTAGCACAGCTAGCTATCTGCCCTGAATATCCAGATTCACACTGAAGAAAATCTGCCCAGCTTTTTTTTTTTCTTCTTGCTGAAGTTCAATTTTTTCCCCATTTCAGAAGTCAGTATAAATACTAATGACACTTCTGCATTTGAAATCTCCTGAAAAACATTGTTTCATATCTCATATTTGGTTTACAACTAATAGGGTCAGGCTCTGTAGTACAAACGCAAACATATTTACACAGGAGAGCAAAATCATAACATCTCAGTGACTGTCCTCAGCAGCATAATCTCTTCTGGAATCCCACAGCAATATAAACGTCATTCTTTGAGCCCATACAGAGGGAAAGTTGTTGCCATGCCTCTCCAGGATATGCTCGATCAATCAAATTTCTTACAACAAGGGAGTAAGTCAAGAAGGAAACATCTTGTTAACTCAGTAAAACTGTGACCTCTGCATCAGTAATACAGTGTATTCTCTAAAAGTTATCATGAGCTTACGAGAACAATTACTGAATTTTAAGATATACATACCATTTATATGCAAAACTCTTGGGGAATATATTTCAGACTTTTATTAGTATGCAAAATTTAAGGCTAATAAATGCATATTAAAATGCAAACTTTAGGCTCATGAAAGTACCTCTGTTAAGATTACCGTACTGAGACAACAAAAAGCAAGAAACAAATGTCAGAGACCATGAAAACCCACAACGTGTCCTTAAAAGCACATTTTTAACAACTGTCTTGCTTTAACATTACATACGATCTTATTTTAGGCTATGCTTTGGAAAACGTGCATGTTAAATTTCAGCCGTTGCCACTGTATGTGTGAAATATTCAACAAAAGGCATAAGATGCAAGTTGTGAATGCACTATCAACAACAGACTGTAAAGCCAAAACCAATTTGGTTAGTGGTCAAACAATTGACATTGGTGTCTCATCAAAATTCAAGACCCTGCATAAAAGAAACCTGCACTGTTTCTCCACAAAAGCATGGATACTGAGATGTTAGTGAAGAAAGACCTGACGTATGGAGAACACAAAATTGGTTGTCTAGCAGCAGAGAGAAATGTAGGAATGTTTCATCAGAGGCAGAAATTACATCATCAGATGGGCTCTTACAGCACTTCACAAACAGAGCTGCTTGTTTAAATCTCCTCACAGCATAGTGCAGATGCTTTTTCCTGAAGAGGCTTTCTTCTTCTGTATTAGTCTAAAGCCTTCAAACTTCAAGAAACGTACTGACTGCTAAAATATGTGTCATAGAAGGTGCTAATTAGCCCCTTCTGACTCGTCTGAATACTGTCTCTTCCTCACAGGCATCCATCTTTTTAGATGGGAAGCTCCTAGTTCTTCTGTGTACCTTTATATAAACTTAACAGCTTAATGATATTGCTACATAACTAGTAAAACAGCTTATATATCACACAGAAAAGCTGTTAAATGCTAATACTGGTTAGTCATTTTAAGCATGACAAATGTTGCTTGTTGTAAAATCAGTCATGTGGCAATGTTCAAGCAATGCTTTTATGGCAATTCTCAAGGTTCAGAAAAAATGCATGACCACAAGAAAGTCCTGTAAGGAAGAAAAATTACTTCCCCAACACACTTGTGAGATTATTGACTTTTTCATTATTAAATGCAACTGTTTAGAGTACTGGAAGATGTACCTACAGAAGTCAAATTGGTTGGATTTATCTGAAACAGAATTTCATCCCACATTAAATCAGCTCACATTATTTCAGAAAACTGGATGAAAAAAGACAATTTTAAAACTCTTAAGGGCACTGAGAGAATTTGAAAGATGGTAGGAAATAGACTGCACATGTATTAAATATACTTCACATTCATTAGCTCAACATGTTCCTGGAAGCAAGTCATAGAGGGGTGGAGTCAACTACAGCTATTTTTACATCCCACCGAACATGAAAGCCATGCATTTTCCTGCTCCCTGCAATTTGAGGAAAAATTCTGAATCACTCAAGCTCCCTGCCTATTTGTTCTCTGCTCCCAACCTCAATGCTGTATGAAAGCAGCAAATCACCTGCTAAGACAACGTAAAAAGCCCTGCTACAGAGCATCAAAATGAAGCAATTTCCAGTTCGGAAAACAGGACAGCAGCAGGACTTCAAAAGCCCTGGCAGCACTAAACAGAAGGCACTGTCAAGCAGGTAGATGGAAGCTCCTCCTTGCAATGATTTTCAGGGGATACTGAAAAGCTAAGACCTTCTCCTGTTAAGCAGGAAACGGATGAGACATGAACACATCAGAAGTGAGGCTCAAAGTCCAAGTGAACCAGTTGCACCAGGCACACCCTGGCCCCATGAAGGGCCAGCTTCAGGCCCCCGCACAACCAGGAGCCCAGGGGAGCGCAGCGCAAACACCTGAATCACATTAGGCAGGGTCAGCTGGATCCAGGCAGAAGATCAGTGTGTAATAAAATGAAATGTAGTAAAGGGAACAAAAACCAGATTCTTTTCCCTTACCCTACTTTTTTATGATCTAATTTGAAACTGCCTTGCACGCTTTTCTCTCATAAATCAACTCTGCCAATATTTTATATATGATATTTTATAATGTACACCATAAGAAAATCCTCCTGATGTAACAGATTACCAAAATAAAACTTGCAAGTGATGTTTCATGATTTCCAGTTTAATGGTTTTGCTGTTGCCAACTTCAGACTGGAAGCTAAATAGTTTAGACACTTACCTGTATCCATGCACTCCTTGATATCTCAAGCGATAGCAGTCAGGACATTTATACAATTTTCAGCAAGCCCAGTTTCACATATTTACAGCTTGGAGTCAAGCTGAACTAACAGTAGTGATGAATGGATCGTATTCTTGGAATATGAGTTTTGGAAGTTCATCCTCAAGTGATTAATTTTCAGCAGTTACTCTAACAAAGCAGCAAACTGAATGTGACCTCATGCCTAGATATTTCATCAATGAATGCCATAACCTGTTAGAACCATAGGATACCCAACACGGTTGTTACCCGGCTTGCTCTGAAAACTAAGTTACGATGAAGTGTCAGAAAACACACAACATATGTTATACAAATGCAGAACAAGCTACAAAAAATACACACTACTTTACAGAACTGCAGAAATATCGCTTGAGATACATAAGCTTTGCTTCTTCTAATATATTTTAATATCCAAGTATGACCAAGACCACTGTAACCTTCTGTGTAAAGTGCACGCCCTTGTTGTATAACAGGGCAGAAACTGCACTGTTATCCAGCCCCTATATTAGCCTCACAGTTGCAGACCCCCCGTAATGGTTCTTTACAAATCAAAGTGGCAGCTAGTAAGACAAAACAGCCTTTCTGTATGAATGCAAATGGCTGGCAGAAGAGAAAATCCAGCTGCAATAGCCACATTCATCAGAACCAAAATTTTATAGGAGTCACCTGCCAGCAGAAATGGCACCATGCAGTACTTGGACAGCACTTGACAGAGGACAACTATTGCTAACACAAAGATTTAATGCACAAGTTACCTGCTGATACATATTGCTTATCAAAACTGTGCCTGAAAGAAAATACTATGCTCACAGTAGTTAAAAACTAAATCTTCAGATAAAACGGTTTCTGCAAATCTTCTTTTTCCAGAGGTGTAGGGTGAGCAACAGATTAGCTGCAAGTTTGTAAAATGTCTGCGCTTATGCCCAAGCTTTGCACTAACTTTATTCAAGGGACTATTACCCTTGCTTATGTGCATTTCTCATGTCTTTTTAAAATTTTACCTGTAAATAGTAGTATTTGCTATGGAGTCCTAATGAAATTAAAACAGCCTAGCTGAACACATACTCTGATGCTATCTCATGCCCTTTTTTTATCATAGTTAATCCAGCATTTGAACCACATTAGTTGAACACAGAAGACAATAATACTTCAGTAGGACACTTAAAAGTATCTTCCCCAAGAGCATTTTTGAAGATACGTGCATTTGCTGCACTCAGAAAGATGTGTTCATCCAATGTATATTTTATAAGCCAAGAGTAAAGACACCTCTAGAACGAATGCTAGGAGGATCCAGAGAGATGAGTAACAAATCTTCAGTGTTAGAGAGATGTCTTTCCATTCAAATGTATAGCCTGCACAGCAGATTAAAGTAAGGCTACAGTCATGCAATCAGCTAGAGCATCCCTGGGCAAAACCAGTTTGTGCATACATTTGAAATGAACCACACACTGATAAATAAGTCGCTTGCAGCCTACTCTTGCAATCTAAGCCACATTTTGCAAACTTAATATCTGGCAGCTTATTCTTGCTGCCCTCCTTCCCCTCATGTGTGAGATGCCCACTAAACTACATTGTTGGAGCAGGCCCTCCAAAATTTTGTTTTAAATTTCTGGTTTGGGTGTTAACCCATGAAAAATTCCCAAGTATACAGAAGCAAAGGATGCAGTGCTATTTGCTGTTTGCAAATCACACAGAAAAACAGCATGCAGATTTCACTAGGTTGCTGAACATGTGGGTCTTGCTATCCAGAATAATTTAGTCCCCACTAGCTTTGTTCTCCCATTTCCTGGTACAGCTTTTCAAAACAATCTTCGCTTTTGATTACAAGCAGTAAGCTTTTGGATTGCTGGTCTAGTGACATTTTCAGAAGGATGAAAAAAAATTCTACACTCCATGTCAAAGAGCAAAAGGAGCAAATTAAAAAAATACTCAAGACCAAAGCTTTTGTATTTAGGCACCTACAATAAAACTCCTAATTCTACACTTGACACAACCCCAAAAAGGACTGATTTTCAGAAATAATGAGCACTGAAGAAACGGAGCAACCAATGCTCCGTGTCTCTAAAAGTCAGGCTGTGTGTGTGCTTTTGTTTAAATAGGAATACAGGAATATGATTTTAGGCAGCTGCATTTGAAAACATTTGGTCATAAGCATTTTCACTGCAATGAAGAAACCTCAGGACAAACAGCTGAGCCACACTTTGCAGCATGAAGCCATGCATTGCAGTAATGAATTACGTCACTGAGTCCCTTCAAACAACCCAGGTTTGCTGCTTTGCAGAATGCTACAACTATGTTGGCAGGGATTCATTCCATTTAATGCTTTCTGTGATAGATTTGAAACCTGCTAAGGCTGCTCCTGTATTTTGGTATGCTCTCCATTCTATCTTTTAAACAAAAACGTGATTTTAAAATAATTTAGTTATCGTGGTGCAAATATTGGTGTGAATGCTTCTTTCTGTAAACTGTCCTTTGCAAAACTGTGTGAGTTTAAACTGATCTTAAGTTACCTGTACACACTATACATAGAAACAAGTTAGCTCATTCTGAACTTGGAACTAGCCAGACACTAGCCAGGTCCAGTCCAGAGGTCACACAACCACGCTAGCAAACTATTTCGGTTAACTCAGCTCCTCCACAGAGTGTACTAACTCTAACACCACCGACTTAGCAACAGTTTCCAGACTACAGCAGGTTCATACCCGGCCATATCAGCACGTGTCGGGAGCAAGTTCATACTTGTATTCATGTGAACATGTTCTCAGTGTCCACAACCAACCGTCATCGATTTAATTAGCCAAGCACCCATCTACCTATTAGCAAGACCCATGCTGCTGGCCAGCAGGCTGACTAAGCTTTCACGCCTCTGTGCAGGCTTGGGATTCGGCCCCAGCACATGAGAGTTCATGATCGCAGCCTCATTTCCAAGTATCATACTGCTGCTTAAAATGACTAAAAGTACGAGTCAGTTTACAGCAATGCAGCTAAATTAGCAATTGCATTTTCTCGCTTCATAAGAGTACTTAATGTGAGTAGTTAAACGTGAGTCTTTCATTATGTCATGATCTTGTGTGCCTGAGTGAGCGCGTTGGTCACAGTTTCTCCTGAATGATTACTCACACTTTTTATAGCAACACCTCCCAGCACAGCCAAACATCTGAGACGTTCAGTTTATCTTACGCACTTCTCCATAGGAGAAACTAGCACAGTTCTCTTCACTGATCCTCCATATACAGTCTACCTGCCCACTGCACTTCTTAAAACTTTAGAAAAGCCATTTTTAAACCTTAATTGTGTATGTTCAAAATGTCATGTCACTTAGCACACAGATGTTGAAACAACAGGCCATCGTGGCTCAGCACATACCTTCTTAGTGTATTTTCTTTTCCAATGTTGACTATTTCTTTTATCTGGCAATGACACTCTTTGGAATCTATTATGAGTACTGGGATTCCCAACCTATGCCAACACAGAATAATGCTAAAATTACCCTGCCCAAAGTGGCGTCGTTTTCTCCTTATACCTCTCTAACTTTAGTCAGAGCAGAGCAGGATAATAATCTGAAGAATAAAAAAACAAGGAAAATACAAAATGCATGCATCCAGAAGGTATTTTTAAAATAAATGCTGTACAAGAAATGTAATATTGGGTCCACAATAAATACAATATACGTCTGATAGATAATGCATGACAGTATGTTTTCTAGTACAAAAGTGTATTTATCAGTTTTATAGATGATTTTGTTAACTTCACAGTGGCTTTTTTTCCTTGTTCCAGGTACACATTTCATTTTCCACACATTTCCTTTTAAAAAGGCATCTTATTTTAACAATGACCCAGTTAGTGCCATGTTTCGTCAGGTTTGAGTAACCAGCTTACGCCGGTATCAGGGTATTTTGCTACCAGTCTACAACTGCAGTTTTGATTATTTGTCCCAGAAGTGGTCACTATGTTTTCATAAATCTAAAAACTAAAAGAGGCAATAGTAAACAGAAACAGCGAAGCTTCTTAAAAGCATTACAGCAGGAACTAGTCTTTTAAACGTAACAGTTTTATACTCATGTTTCAGAGTATACTTCCCTTAGGCAGCATGGGAGTATACAATCCCAACCGATCCGCTCTGCACTTGTTAAAAGGGATTTTTAGCAGACTGAAATCCCTAGACTTCTTGCATGAGCAAGTCAAACTTCGATGGGGTGGGTTTAGCTTTTCATTCTTTTGAGGTAATGTTGTAGGTAAACACGACTTACATGCTGTGATGATATTGTAGGTATCTGGTGTCAGCACCTTGGTTCTGTGTCAAAACCACAGAACCTCACACACTGTAGAGCACGGGCTTGCATTTGTATCCCTGGCCCAATTCGGGACTGCTCTGCCATGGACAACCTCCAGTTATACACGTGAGGATACTGCAGCTGCCAAACCCCTCTGTCTCTCGAGGGGCTAAGGAAACAAAGTCTGGCTGCTGCACCAGCAATACCAGCAAAACCTGCAGCGGTTGAGGCAGCTCCCGGGACAGAGCGGTCTTTGGGGGGGTGGGAGGGTGGAAGGAGGGGGTGGTGAGAGGGTTGCCTCTAACCATGCTTCTGGAGATCTGACACAGCTAGGGGGCTGGGTTTTTTCTCTTTGTGGCAGGCTGCCCGCTTCGGAGCAG
>NW_009259986.1:64075-100700 GCF_000687185.1 Egretta garzetta
GGCCGAGCCGCTGTTCGAGCAGGTGGGCACGACGTGAGGGCAGAAGGGCTTACCGAGCAGGGCATTAGCATCAGAAGAAAGAGGGGAGGGGAGAAAAGTGGTTGTTGAGGGTTTTTTTTCTCCAAGAGGCGGCACAGTGGAACGTTGATAATGGGAGCCAGTATAAAGTTACAAATCTTTCAGATGTAGGAAATCTACTTAAGATCCCTAGAAAACTGCAGTGAAGTGGGAGGAAGGAGGCAGAGCTGTGAGGACGCTGCAACAGGTATTTTCAGTACTAGCTCCCTCAAGTCAGGACATTTTATATGGCCTCAGACTTCCACCTTTTTACCCATAAAATTACAGAGGCATATAAAACCAGAACAAACGTCATGAACATCTCATTAAAAAGTAGTTTTCTCATAAAGCAGTGCTAGCACTGTTGCTGTGGATTTTGTTTATAGAATTAGAGTATGTTCATCTGCAAAGGAGCAGAAGGGTCAGCTCCAAAGAAACAACCTGAAGTGCTGTTTCCAAACCACACTGTAGCTTTCCTGTGTGCCCTCACTAGCTTAATCCCTTCATTCACAGCCCCAAACCAGGAATTAAAGCAACAAGTTCATAAATAGCTCAGCAGAAGGAGCAAAAGGCAAGCCCCTAGCCTGAGCTACTCTTTTCAGGGTAGCCAGCCACACTACTTCATGCCCTGTGTCCACTGAACCCTGGTACAGGGGGGCCTAGATCACCTCCGGGAAGTGGAGATGTTTCACCCCGTGGCACGGTTACACTTTGCCTAGCTGTCCTTCCACCTGAAGCTGTATATAGAAAAGCGCCCAGACTTCAGAGGCTCTCGCAATCGCACGAGTGACTAGCCCACATACCTTCCAAAGGCTGAGACAGCACAAAAGAGAAGAGCAAGAGCTTTGAAGACTAGATTCCCCATATGCCTGCTCAGCTGCGAGCAGGGTAGAAAGTGGTTGGTTTGCTCTTCTTCAGATACAAATTACTTTATTTCCTCACACAGTGTAACATGGAATTGAAAATGCTCATTTCAGCAGCCACTCCATGCCTTTAGCTTATGGTTTGTAGCATTTTAGGGTGGGGTTTGGTTGTTTTTTTTTTGTTTGGAGGTCATGGTGGGATTTTTTTTGGTTTTTATTCTTAAAAAGCATAGTTGATTAAATGAATGTTCCATTTGGATTTGTGTAATTCTTACTTCATTTATGAACCAGGTCAGAATCTTGCTGTACTTTGCTGTCTCAGAATACACTTCAGTGAGAAGGTAAAATACGCTTAAAAACCAGAAAATCTTGCAAATTCCTTTAAATAATGCTACCAGTAGTGTCGCTTATCTTCCTGTTACTATATAATCTTTTTTTTTCTTTTACAGAAGAATCAGGTCACTGTGCATACAAAGAATGCAAACTACTAACTGCATGTAGGTGTATGCATGTGATTCTGTACAGAAATGCAACCAACGAATAGCATTCAAAGAAACCCCGATTAACTGCAGTTTATTCAGTTTTTTCATTTGTCCTTATGTTTTCTTATTGTCTATAATTATAGACTGTAAAATTAGAGGAGGAAAGAAAAAGCACCTTGGGATGCTAAAGAGTTAATTACTTTAACAACATATATATACACACAATTCACACACCAAATCACCTAAGATGTGATAAAGTGTGGCTGACCCAAAAATATGCTGCTGCTCTTAGTATGCAGCACAGAGTGCAAGAGCGAACTGCAGACAAGAATATGGATAGTTTTGGTTTAGCTCCTAGCTTTCACACACCTAATTCAGCACGACATAAGAATCCACCCTAGATAAGTCTTTAAAACATTATTGAACATGGTCAACATGCCTTTATATTCTTGATCCAAATCCTTTTGAGCTGACAACGTTTCATTTCAATGTAACATAAAAATGCCAGTCCTTCCATTCATCTACCATGCAAAGAAAAAGTACACGATATAACCACAGGTGATTTTTTTCACCTGTGAGAGCACAGGGGGGACACAGTTCTGAGAAATACTGGTCCAAGGAGAGAAACAGTTGCTGATCATCTTTTTGTCACTCTGAAAAGAAATCTCTGCTACCAACTTCAAAAAGGGATGGCTGGGACTCATAGCATTTGGCAGCAGAAGTCTGTGCAGAAATTTAGCTGTTGGAACAGTTCCCGTGTGTGTATTTTTAAGACTGAGTAACCCACATTCAGTATATTGACTAAGTGGAATGCAGGTCCCATTTCAGCTCAACTCCCAGCCATCTTTTAGTGAGATTGGCAAAAGAGACTATCATCGTAGGAGATAGAGTTACCCCAGCTGGCTTTGCATGGTGTAGAATTCAGTCAAATTTAGCATCTTCTCACCTTTAGAAGTTCAGACTATAAAAATCACTATACATTAATAGCAGAGAGCCTTGTTCTGTTTCTGCCCTCATCTGTCAGTGAGTATCTGTGAGTAATGCTTTCAGGACAATCAAGCAGTTCACTATTTTCCTTAAATTCACTCATACAACACTAAAAGCATTTGAACACTGTAGTGCTGCTTGAGAGGTCTTGTAGGATATTATTTCTCAAGAACCAGACTTACAGAGAATTAAGTTTTAATGCTACCAAAGAACAACTGCAAGCTGGCTTTTTTTTTTTTTTTTACTAAATCTTTTTCAGCAAGTCATGTGGTAGCTTCCCAGTAAGAAGGAAACTGCATTTCAAGATGTTTACTGTACTTCCGTGTTTTCTTTGCCTTTTATTCTGTCTGCTGAAGACTGACTGGAGCAACACACACACACACACAAAACTCAAGCTAAAAAACAATGCTGTAATTAAGTATTCTGAGAACATGCTGTTTCCTTGTTCAAGGCTTATAATTAAGTTAAATGATGTCTCATTTTCATGTCCCAGTTTTAGGGTTTGTTTTTTGTTTGAGGGTATTTTTAAACAAATGACATTTTTACTGTTTAAAGATACTAGAGTCTTAAAGGCTGTGGTTTTATCTTTTAAAACTTTAAGACGCAAAGCAAAATCTTTTGTGTGCCCTTCTTTTACTGTGTACCATGTTCAATTTTTTCTGAAATGCCATAAATTTAGGAGGTTACTACAATTCTTACTTTACGATACTGCAAGCGGATATTCTTTGTCAACTAAGACAAAAAGCTGAAGGCAAAACCATGCCTTCAGCTCCATTAGAATAAATTCAGAGTAGTTCCATTGAAGCTGCCCAAATTCTGCCGCGTTGATTCAGAAGTCTTTTGTTTCTGATTGCTATGCAATCCCTATCATCCTGACAGGCTGCTGCTGCTTTCTCTTTCAAATTCATGTTCAATGAGTTCATGCAAAGGTTCTAAACAAACACGTTCTCACAGATTTGGCTGCAGTACTTTAAGATATTACTGCCCCCACCTGTCCACCCTGTACCATTCTTCTGCTGGAGGTTGCCACCCCTGAAGCAAAACAGAACTTGTGTTCACACCAGTCCATATCGGGGCTTGCCGTCTCTTTTGGTAACCGTACACACCACTGCGGATACCACTGCCCACAGACCATTCGTCAAAGATGTAAAACAACTGAATAATTATCTACTTTGGGGAGTTTCACATAGATGCAGCAATATCGACGCAGACATGTTGGATAAATACAGGCGTAAAACTGGATTGGTGTTTGCCTGACTGTAATACCTTCAGACAGTACAGCACATCCGCGTGAAAGCCCTACAGCTCCTCAGCAGAATGCCCGTCCTCTGTTTCATGGCTGCCTCTGCAGAACATAGAACTGCCGTGCAAACTAGTCGCTCTCTGGGCTGGTGCAAAGGCCATGTGGTGCAGGGAAGCCCTCCAGCTATGGATTTGTAAAGGACAGACAGAAAGAACATGTTTCAGGCATTATTCTCTATTTATCTGGAATTCCAACCAAAAAGGATGTTAAAAATAAAATGAGGAAATAAATTAACATTGCTTTTAGATGAGACACTATTAATACATCACTAGAAGAGAACATTGTACTAGGTTATCATAAGTAAATACAAAATGACAATCTAAGTAGTAGGCCTAAAGTTCCTTTCATAATTATTGTGAAGTCTGTAGGTCATTGCAAGGGGATTTTCTTCACAAAGAAAATTACTCAACACTAACAATTGTGAGTAATTAAAAATTATGTGGAAAAGAAGTGGCTACTTGAGGCAAATGCTATATAGAGGGGGAAAAGCAAAAAAAAAAAGGTAGTAATTTTAAAATTTATACCTCTATGTAACATCTTGTTTTGAGATGGGCTCAGACTATGGGGTTTAGGTTTCACCCCCCTCTGTAGCACAGACGCAAAAAGCGTAAGGATCTTAAAAGCCAGCATGACCAGATTTGTGAAGACAAGTTCTTTAGAAGGTGGAATTCCCATGGCTTTTATTCTCTTTAATTTATAAACAACTCTGAATAATCCTACCCCAGTTACAGGATTATGTAACACTGACCATTGTCATTTACCTTTTGCCTCAGGGGCAGCAAAGTCACTGTCTTAAGACTAGGTACAGCGCTGTACAAGCTCCCCGTGAACTCTCATTAAAACTTACTCTAAAGCAGATCTAGAATCAAAACCGATTCCCTGGCACTTGGAGGAAACCAGTAGCACACATGGGGACATCTGGAACGGCTTGCTTAGCCTTTCTTAAGGGTCTAGAACTAAACAGTCATCTGTGACCACAATACAAGCTATGACTCATCTCTAAATGCCTAAAATTAAATCCCTCAAAACATGGGCATCACAGGTAACAAACTGTTTCTCCCACGACAGAAGTTTGAGAGGCTTCACTGAGTCTTACTAAGGCTGTGTGCTTCCCTTGGCATTTTGCCATCTGAGTGCAGGACATACCAAACAGATTACGCTAAATACGAAACGTATATCCAGCCTACTCTTTTAATGAATGTTTTCCATGCAAGCGAGTATTATGAGCATGTCAACAAAAATTTATAGCTGATAAACTGGATGAGTAAACTTCAATGGATTTGGAGTTGCCAAAAACAGCTGGGAGCTGCGTTTCTTTTCCTAGCTCAGCCACTCCAGACAAACCACAGGGGCAGGTCAGGACCTCTGTTTCTCAAACCTTTAGTGGGGTAACGCACCAGACTTCAGCACTAGGACAAACTCTGTCCATTCATTTCTGCAAAAGTGACCCTAATGCAAACACCAGGGAATGTTCAAAATAACTTCACTGAAAACTCAAGAGATGCTTCCCCCCCCCCACCTTGAAAGATATATTATTTCAGCACCTACAAGAATTGCCAGAATTCTTAATCAATGAAACCTCCACTGAATCGACTCAAGCCCCACTTAATGCAACAGCATAAGCCAAGAGCCTGCCTACATATGAAAAAATCCTCACTTGTCTGAATGATTCCAGTGAAAACCCCTTAGGTCCCCATCCTCATGCAGTCCAGAATGCTACAGGCCACCTTGCTCACCACACTGGTACAAACGTCTCGGGCGTAAGAGTTACAGAAATTGACTCACGCACATTCATCAAGCAGCCATGCTTTAATATGGGCTCTGGGGTTTTTTTTTTTCCAAATGACTTAGTACAGAAACAGCGCTAAAATACTACTGTATACATACCCATCTATAAAAAAGGCATTATGCATTCAATTCTCATTGTAACAAAAAGGGAAGACTACTGCTGCAAACAAAGAGAATAAGGGGTACTAGAAGGACCACAGAATATCTCAACTTGGAAAGGACGCATAAGAATCATCAAGTCTGACTCCCTGCTCCTCGCAGGACTAACTCAAACTAAACCATATGACTAGGAGTATCATCCAGACACTCCTTGAACTCTGACAGGCTTGGTGCCGTGACCACTTCCCAGTGACCGACCACCCTCCCAGTAAAGAACCTTTTCCTAATGTCCAGTCTGAACTCCTGACACAGCTTCATTCCATTTCCTTGTGCCCTGTCGTACTCTTCGTACTGTCTGACTACAAATTTCTTGGTTTGGTACCACTCAAAATTTTAGTATTTTGACACTTGCACGGGAAGCAGGGAAGACAGGCAGCAGTTTTACAGCTAGAAACGTAGCAAAGAACCTTAGGAATTTGAAAAGAACCTTGTCTCTTCAGCTAAGTCCATGGTGAAAGAAGAGCCCCAACCTCTTCAAGTGGTGGCTACGTTAAAATACTACTCATGCTCATTTTGTTTACAACTACATTCTGAGTCCAGTGGACTCAAATAATGTGGCACTCAAATTATTGCCTATACCTTTGATAGCAGCTACAAGTGTCACAGTTCCATGGAAGAGCTCCGTTTTCTCCCCGCTAGGACTACAGATGGGCACAAAGGCAACAGCAGCCTGTAAGAGAGGATCTAAATAACACGAGAGATCACTGCCTAGAATCCTCTAAGATTCTTTTGGCAAGTGTAAAGACCTTCAGCAAGCCTAAACTGGTATAGACCTACTGAAAGGAGGGAAGCTACACTGTAACTTCAATTAACCCTTTGTATATAATATTCAGCATGCATTTTGATGTCTACAGAATATTTCACAGAAGCGCAATATTCTGAAGGGATTTAAAATTTTACTTATTAGTGAGTTAAAGAGTGAACAGTCACCTAAATTTTTGGCACTTTTTACATACTAGCAAAATAAACAGCATTCAGCAAACAATAATTTCCAAAGGTATGGCTGTTAAAAGGACTTCTTCACCACAGGAAGCTGTCATGACTCCAAAAGGTTATTAAGCACTTAGAGGGTTTAAGATGCAAAATCATCGTGAAAACTTACCTGTCAATAAAGGTTCTAGTATATTGATTCTCTCAGCATTTTTTGAATACAGTTTATCAGCAGTAGTCATATTGACAAATACAGTTTTACAGGCCTTGAACTATGCCCTGAGGAATTTCAATCACACAAAAAGAGATACTCAAACCTGTTTTAAAAAAATAATAATTTAGGCAATTTAGTCTAATGAAGTAGTTCAATACACATAGCAAGTTGACAAGTAAGATTTCTTCCTCACTATTCACTTTGGAGTCCTCCACACCTGGTCACAGCCATAAAGGTTTACTGGGAGGACAGAAGGGTACAACAAAGCTTCCTTCTGCCATCTGTTGCTTTGACAGTTAACAGGGGACAGCTTAATGCTGGCCTGAGACCGCCACTGCGTGACTGGAAAGAGTCACTCATTGTTCAGTGAACATCTTGATGGGAATTAGAAGTTGGAGGTCTTTCAAGACATCTTCTGTTTTGTTGTGTTCCCTTAATACCAAGGATGCTGATCCACTGTTTATCCTTCCAGCTTCCCGGCAATGACCCGTAATCTTGTAACCACAAGCTATGATTACTGCTACTTCCTCCTAGCACAACTCTTCTAGAAGAGCTTATCAGTTAGCTGCAGCTGGCTCAGAAGGTACAGCTGGCTGCCCTCTTCACTGTCCACACCCTAAAGTATTCATGATGTATGTGTCAGCATATGCTACATGGTAACTCCTCTTTAAAAATTCAGTGAGACCGACAACATCCAGCTCTTCCGCTTCAATCTTTGTCCCCGCATAGCTGCGCTATAGATTTCTAAGCCTAACACATGGCAGCTGTTTCACCTATACTTACCTAACCTAAAAACTTAAGAAAGTTTCTTAACTGTTTTTTTCCCTCCAGTATTTTTACAACTTCTCCTCCCAACTAGAACTACAACAGAGAAAAAAGATTCTTTTCCAAGTTACTCCTTCCCCCTTTCTTCCTGCTTTGCACCTCAAGAGGCATTACTTGCCCTAGCAATTGCACAAAATACTGGTTCTGCCTAAGCTACATGAACGAGATTCCCCATCAGATCATTTGCACAAAATACTGGTTCTGCCTAACTAAGCTACATGAACGAGATTCCCCATCAGATCAGGGAAGGCAGCAAAAAGCAGCCCTATCTAGCAGAGTAGGTGTTATGTTTATGTGTGAGAAACCGGTGAAAAGAAGTTCAGGTCTCTAAAGGGTGGAGACAAACATTGCAGGGTGGCTGTGGGAAGGCAAACAAGGTTAGGAGGGCCAATTGGTCAAGTCAAACCTATTTCTGGATCGGGTCTCCTGCCCTGTGAACCAGAGATGTTCTAGCTTCAGTTAAGCAGCAAATTGCAACTTCTCTTTTCATCTTCCTCTTTTTTTTCTTTCTCGTTTTTCCTGTAAAGCACAGCATAATGCATATGTGGCCAGTAAGATGCCATATCAGCCACATTAAAAAAAAAGAAAAAAAAAAAAAAAGAAAAAGCTTTTTCAATAACCTAAGTTTTACATCCAGAAGTTTCAAGGTAACTAACTGGTCAATGGCTTTCTGCAAGCCTGTCTTTTCATGTTTTCATTCTGAAAAGCTGGAATATTTTTCTACATACATCATATCAGTATCGGAAAGAATATTGTGTGAAAAACATGCTTTAGGTTTACCTGCATTTTCTTAAAGCTTGTTTTCTTCTATCATTTATGGTTAATCCAACCAGAATGCATTTTTACTTCTTTCCCAATTTATAAATAAAAAGGCTATGAAAATTCACATCCTTTGCACTGAAACAGTAATTCTGAGTGTGAAGCACAGCACATATGAAGTAGGAGTAGAAAAAAGCCTAGCTAAATCAAGTAACAGCCACCTACCTATCTCCACTCTAATTCAACTGCTTGTGATTGCGTGATGATACCTTTAGGTGCAGCTGTCAATGAATTTGGAACAGATTATCAAGAAACATAAATAATTATGTAAATGAGACTTAGCGAGATATCCTCATGTAATGCAAACTGTAAAAATATTAAGAGCAGTTAGTACAGTCAAAAACAGAAACAAGGGGTCACGATTACACAAGAAAGTTCTACTCTTAAGCTGGTTCAACTCACTACCTGCACTTGGCCCATGGAAGCTTGGTACTGAGCTTAGAACTCATTCCCAAGCAAACCACAAACTCCCAAACCAAAGGATTTTTATACTACAAAAACTGCAGTCAAAGGTCTCCAAACATTATTCATCTCACTTGCACCCTTGCACCTATTTTAATTGCACTGGCTAATGTATTTCTACATGGTTTGTCCTCTGGCCTTTCAAAAAAAAAAAAATAAAAAAAAAATTCCACACCTCTCAGAGGTCAGCACTGTGGGATCCAATAGAATTCTCCCGAAACTTTTTAAGGAATGAAATCCTCACTGGACTTCATAGTAAGGAGAAAAACTGAAGAAAGGGTGGAGTAGAAGAACACAGGTGTACAAAAGCTGAGCAGAATACATAAACAAAAAAAACCCCCACCAAACAGCAAAACTTGTACTTTTGTCAAGGCACATGCCAATTAGACCAGACAGATAGGCTTAAGAGGTGCAAGACTTTAAGAGATTTCTCACAGAGATCGAACAACACTCAGTCCCAAATACTAAATTCTATTCTCCAGCCAGCACTAATCCATTCTATAAAAGGATGTATCAGTGCCATCTTCAGAAGTTGTCTTGTTCTCCACCAAGTTCATTACCTGAGAACTCCTATGGTTGCTAGCAGTGGTACTTTCCTCAATGCTCCTCTTGAGTTACAGACACAACATCTAGTACCTTATGAAGAGACCTGGACCTCTTACTCCAATAAGAGCATTCCAAACCTTGCAATAGGAAAAAGAATAAAACAATGATTATATTGAATAGATCCTTCAATTTCTAAGATCTGTGAATTAGTTTTCTGCATTCACTGTCAGAGCAGGATTAATACCATGGCAAAGAATCTGTAAACCTGGTTTTAGCAAGAGTATCCTTTCCCAAAGAATTAATAACACCAAGAGGATCTGAGTTGCATGTTCAGTAAAAAGTTGTGTTCCAGAAAATTTCCTTTAAAAAAAAAAAAAGAGGCAGGACTGATGACTTACATGAACAAGGTTTCTTTTTAGACTTGCATCAATACCATGAGATTAGAAGTGCTGAGGCTTACCTGGCCAGAGGGGAAAAAAACCAGGCTTGATTTAGAAACAAGCATAGGCCTTCTCTTTTCCTCAGCATAGATGAAACTATCATATTCAGTGTCTATCACTGTTTTCTAAGGTAAGAACATCACCAGTTAGGCAGCTCTTCAAAAACACAGGGAACACCTTAATTTGTGCATTCCCTCTAATGAATCGTGACATCACATCTGAGAGACTAAACCTGAGTCAAAATTCCCATCCCAGATGAAGATAAAGGCATTTCCAAATTCTGTCTCCACAACCCTAGTACACCAAAGCAGATGGAGCAAAACCAGCCGCCCAGCTCTCCCACTAGCATTCCTCCCATGGGGATGACAAAGTAGTATCACTGCTTTCTCAGCAGCTGCTCATTCTCTGCAATGGGACAACGTACAGTTAATACAAAGATTAATGAAGTTGAGGCAAAAGCCAGAATCACCTAAATGCTTTGTAAAGCCTTCTTGAGTACAGAGCTTGAGTGTTTCTGCTTGAAGCTCCTGAAGGTGAACCCATCTCAACAGCAGTCGTTTAAAGAGAGCAGCCTGCTCTCACAGAGTCAATCAGGTACAACCCCAGACCAAAGATCAGTTAAAAGCTGTTGAAAAACCACATGTTCAGATCAACACCGTATGTTTCCTGATGAACCTTCTTCCCCCTGCAAACTAAAAACCTTTGCTGTTTGAGGAAGATACTGAATTCTCACCAACATTTCCAATGGACCAAAAAAAGAAAAAAAAAAAAAAAAAAAAGCTCTTTTGGGCAAACAGGGATGTTTACCAGACATCCTTAAAAAAAATTCTCAAGTATTACTTTACGCAGAGCTGTCCTATCACATTCAGTGTTTCATTTCTGGCACCTATCACTATAAAGATTAATGCTTGTCACCTCTTCCAACCTAACCAAGACAGACAGCTGCTCTAGAAATAGTTACAGCAGTTACTGCTGCTCACCTGCAAGCTACTAAACGCTTTCCCCCACAACCAACTCACATCAAACAAACAGCACTGTCACCTCACTCCAGTACAAAAAAAAAAATAATCTGACAATTCTGAACTGCCCCTGCAGAAGGCCGAGTCCTTGCTTCTAAAAGATATTGGAGACCAGAAGTCACCACAGCGTTAACGAAGGAGAACGGGAAGTCCCAATTTAGGGGCACTGGCTAAACAATCACCAATGTGGACTTACGCACACTGTCCTATACACACCTGCAAAAGCTCATCTTTCTACACCCTCAACTCTTCCGAAGGCGATGTCTGAACTGCTAATTCTTTGACAGGCTCACCAGGACACTTAAAATTACAATTTATCAGCTATCTTGTTCCAGATTCTTTTGAAGCCAGCTGGTTTTACACTCGACTGCATGAATTGACAGTAACCTATTTTCCCTTCACAATAACATGGGCAGCCATTCTTCACCTTCCATACCTTCTCTTTACATCACACATATACCCTGTTTTGTCTCCTGCATTACCATGCCTTCTCTGCATTAGCTCTGCACTGTTTGCCAATATACAAGCCCTTAGCCTTTTACTGAAAGTATTTTAGCCATAATTCCAACTACCTTAGAAATACGCAAGTTACTGAGAGCTGAATCCAACCGTTGTTCAGTTTATGCCCGTTTCATACCCATGTTGAAGGCACTGTGGTAAAACAGCACCCATTCAATGAGACAGAGAACTGAACAGCATGAAGCAAATTATTCCTATCCGTAGCAGTTTTTTGGTTTTCAGGCTTCAAGGAGTTAGCATAGCTTGTGCTCTAGTGAAATAACCTTTAAAGCTTAAAATCCTTTATTGATGGTGGATTCTTTTTCTCATTCCGTTGTCCTAGTGCTAATTTGTTTCATTTATCTCTAAGACAGTTGTCTTAGCCTAGTTTTCACGTATAAAACTACACACAAACCAGGGAAAGAAACTGAATATAGATTTTTTTTGGACACCTATAAACACAGCAAGAAAAAAAGCTGAATTCCAACTTCTACAAAGGACTTGCCGACTGAAGATTTCTTCTGAATCACTAGCCAAATCAGATGGACCTATGGTATCTGCTTCAGATAACAACGCCTGTAAAATACTATTTTTTGTAACAATGAAGGATTTGAAATAAATGGCTAAACAGAACAACTGAGGGGAGGCTGCAAAAAACCCCAAACATTTATTTATAGAACATTTCTTGCCATGAATGTTTAAACCATTACTTTATCTGTTAATTAATGCTAATTCCTTTTTGCGTAAGCAATTAGCAAATCTAACAGGGCCGGTATAGTACATCTGCACACCTATATCCTGACCAGCTCTCTTTTAATCACTTGCCAGATTGCAGTTCCATGCCTCTATGGCAATCAGACCTACTGTTGTGGTCTGCTCAAAGTCAGACTTCTCAGAAAGAGTTAGCATCTGTATCTTTATATAAAAACTATGTACAGTGCAACTGAGCAGAATGTTTTTGGTTTTTTTTTTTTTTACACACACACAAAAACATGTTTATACTGGCAACTGAGCAGAATGGTTTTTTTACACACACACAAAAACATGTTTATACTAATTTTTTTCAGCCAATACAGAAGATGCTGTGTGCATCAGCAGACAGGGAAAGAAAAAACAAATATCCCTAACCAATGCTACAAGATCAAGTTTTTCCTGCATCCTGAAAAAGACTCAAAAATGTGCTTAAAACCACTGAAAATTTTTCAAGTGAAAATTGAATACGCTAACTGGAATTGTCTTGCCAAATTCAAACCCCATTTAAACATAGCAAGAAATCTTGAATTATTGAAGAGCATTAAAGCATAAGTTTCTATCCTTGTTACACATAGTTAAATTTGAGTGCCTTGTTTTGACACTTTATTCTCGGGAAATACTCTCAAATAAAAAAAAGTATTTGTTCGATGTAAGACTTCTAAGGTGGAGCTGGCCTCTGTGTTCTGAAGCTATTGCTGCATTTACCATCATGAAATAAGTCTTTTAACAGAGCTGCATAGGACAGCTCACTTCAGTGTTTTCCAAAACCTTCATTTTTCACACGAAGTTCAAACTGGAACTCTTGTTTTCCCTCCATATGCTTCATAGTAATCAAGACCTACTATGTACTTTTTAGACTATCTGTGGGTTTTTGGTAGGCAGATTACTCACTGAGGTATTCACTAATTAAGTTTTTTGTTTTGGTAAAAGTTCTTAAGTTCTTTCATCCCCTTTCTAGCTCATGTTAACCAGCTCCTCCCCTTGCCCCCCCCCCCCCCGCTTGAACAACAAGCCCAAATACGACTTCCGCAGGAAGCCTGCACGAGACACTACCGAGACAGCTTCAAGGACAGAACACCTGCCATTTCCCACTTCACAAAGAGAAGATTTTAAGTTGCAGCATGACCTCCAGCATGCACATATAACACCTACAACTCACCCATCACTCTTTGTGAATACAGAAAATTATCACAGAAGGACCATTATGGATGTACAAGAGAAATACATAGAGATCCAAACAAGATAGTAAAATATGAATTACATGGAAGTCGACAATCTTCTCCTTCCCTGACCCTCCCTCATCCACACCTCCTCGAGTTTTATAAAGCCTGGTGCCTTACACTGCACAAAACATCGTTCCAGTTGTTCACGCAAGTGTTTTCAGCAGCTATGACTCCAAGACAAAGTCATCAGCGTCAAATAAACAAAATCACCAGGAAGGTGAGAGCACCATGTTTGTAAGCTTAGAAATACAAACTTTTGCCTCAGTTGTACTGATACCGGCAGCTGCATTTTATGTATATCCCATTTTCCAGCAAAACAGTGCAAGCAAAAATCTTTGGTTAGCAAAGCAGAAATACTGCACGAACTGCAACTTCATCAACAAATTTCAGAACGTCATTTCAGTGAGGCATGCGCTGTTAAAGAGAGCCCAGGTTTCTACCTTTCAAGCCAACTAGACTTTAAAGTAAGTTCACTTTCATAGTTTCAAACCAGAACAAACCATGTCCAAACTACATATTCAAATTTTTATAAAAATTAAGGTTTAACATTTATTTTACATCTAGCTTTCCACATCCATGTGGGGACAAGGAATCAGAATGTACATAACTATAAGCAGTGCAAAAGTGGTGCCAGTGCGAAGTCACAGATGCACAATAAAGTGGTAGTACAAGACTAGAGAAAAATGAAGCTATGGATGTTAAGAATGGAGACCAAAAAAAAAAAAAACCAAACAAGATAAAAAAAAAATGAAGGAAAAGGGCAGGAAAGAGAAGAGCCGGATGTTTAATAATGCCCTTGTTGCTGCAAAGATAAACTAATGGCACAAGACAATGTTTCTTGTAGAACAAAAATCCAAGAGCAATGAGTCTTTATTCACGTTTAGTCACCTGACATGAGAAAGTGTCTGTTGCATTAAAATAGTCATCAATGTAAATGGCAGCATGGCTGAACAAGTCCTTTTCAATGGTAACGAACATCCCACATAGTAAAGTCACTTCAACACAGCCTCATGACAATTCCCACATCAAAACAGTACTTTATTTTATGTTTTGCCTCATCATTACTCCCACATTAAGATCTTTCAGCTGTCAAGTGTACAAGGTGAAGGAAAAGGTTCTCAGTCAGCAAACGCAGGTGCATCAGGAAGTATCTCCACAATACACCACTTCAGATCTGCTGGGTCCCAAGTCCATCCTTGAACGCTGGGCTCCCAGCACCAAGTGTAGCACACCACTACGGCTACACTACTATGTTAGCTTATTAATTCTGCATACATCAGGCCGAACAATGTGTCAACCTGCAACAGACTGAGCATTATAACTGAAAATGGCAAAAGATTCACTCTATTGAACTTTACATCATTATTTGATGTTAAACAATGAGGCAAATCCCAACAGTATATACAAAAACCAGCTTCGCTTTTACAAAAGATTTTGTTTCCCATATTGATTAATCCAGGCAGCTAACTCATTGGTTTATGCAACTTTATTGAAGAAAATAAATCAATTACTAGTAGAGCTATTAGTTGATCACTCATCCATTGACAACTTGCATCATTTATTCAGTGCTATATTAAACAGTGTTTTGGAAGACAGATTAACTAATAGCTCCAAGCCTCCTAACAAAATTTAAATGAATTACAAAAATGTTCTTCGACCCTATTTTGGAATACAAGGGATGTTTGACTTCCAATTTCCATTCTCTGTAAAACAAGAACTGGTCATTCCTTTATTGACATGCATAAGATACATCACATTTTCTGTTCTGCTGATGCTATAGATTCAGTACCAATTCTCCAGACACATCAGTTATGAGCAAAAGTATATAATAAAACCTCAGTTCTCTAACACTGGAAGGTTTGGAACAAGATGGATGTTGCTACAGCAATGTTACTTCTTTGATGGAAGAAAATTGAACATCCATCTCCCCTCCCCCCCTTCAGGTGATATCTTCAGTATCTGTTAGAGCAGTGAGGAATGTTTGTTTTTAATCTCATAACCAAGTTAGAATGAAGACATTGGCCACATAATACACATGCTCCATTAAAAAAAAAAATCTGAATCTTGGGCAATTGTTCTTGTGTAACTACTTTACAGATTCTAAAAGCAGTTATTGTCCAAAGCTGGAAGAACTAAAGTCTTCTCAGATGAGCATGTGCATGAATGGAAGGAGGTAAACAAAAAAATAAAAAAAGATGAGGTCTGATAGGGGAGCAGCCGGATAAGAAAATCAAAAAAGGAACAGTAATTTAAAGTTTATTCCAGCTATAATGCAGGTTATTCTGACTTTAAGGTAGCATCACATGGCATACTTCTGAGTCCATTCCCGAGATATTCTGTTGTACCTGCAAACGAAACCAGGAACTGAATTAGCGTCAGCATGAAAATGACAATTTCCTAAACAGCTAATGATGAAGTTATCACTTTATCCCCATCTCCCTGTTCTCTCCACACTTCGAGAAGTCTCCTTCTACACTGTATCTTAGTGAAATGAAAAAACACTGAACAAATCCCTCCCTAGATTCACTAGGATATTCTCTAGTTTATATGAAACACTTCAAATTCAGGACAAGCAGATTTGCTAGGAGTCTGTTGTTAAAAACTACCGAAGGGGAAGGAAAAGAGACCACCTCGGGTGGGAGAGGCAAGGGGAGTGTTTTGTTCAAATAATGCCCTTCAATAAAGATTACAGAGTATCACATGCCATAAGTAAAGATTACTCGGTTAATAACATCATTGGATACAGAATGTCAGATTTTCCATTTTAGAGTAAAACAATGCTAAGTGTTTCTTCACACTTCATACTCCCTTTCCACATGAGTATACTGCTCAAACAATTTTTATAAAGGACATTAAAAGAATATTTAAGTACACTACTTCCACAGGAACTGAGCTGACAATTAGTTTATACTTAACTCCATGCTTGTCAGTAAGAAGTTAATTTTCAACTATACAAGCAGAACATAATCCCCGTACGTTTTCCTAGTTTATACATAGAAGACAGACACTGCTGAATAATAAAAAGTTGAAATTTGGATTGTCTAAATTCATCCACGTCTATGATGCATGAGGTCTTGCTACAGGGCATCACTTTTAACAAAATTCTGACAAAATCTGGGTAAATACTTACCAGAACAAGTGGACAAGCTGGCTCAAAACTCAACAATTATTTCATACTATTTTTATTTTTTTTTTGGCCATGCAAGAGCAGTATCTGTGAGAAATAGTGACTAGCCAATACATTTCACACTAACCACAGATCAAGCTGTTAAATATCCAAGTTCAGTAACTGGTGCATCCATTATCTGTTAGTTAATCCAGTGCCTTAGAGCATGCAGCACTCAAGTGCTGACAAGTTTCCACTTTGTTAAATGCACCGTAATGTGCAGATATTCTTACCCTACAGCATAGCGTATTTCTCTGTCCACTCTCTTGCTAACCTATTGTACCTAATTGGACAAGTATATTTAGCATTAATATATAGATATAAAACCCAAAGTCTTCATATAATTCTATCTGTGCAAAATGTTAAAAACACATAAGGAAAAAAAAAGTTTCAACACAGATAGGAAAAAAGTTATGAAGCCTTTTTTCAAGAGGAGCACCCAGCTGCTACCAAAAGAAAGCACCAAAGTAACAAAGTTACCTTTTCCTCAATATGAAGATCTAACTATGTTCTGTTTATGCATGGTAAGCAAAAAACTGGGCAATACATACTTTAAAATACACACGTGCCCACAACTGCAAAGATACTAAACCCCTTTGTTTTTAGATTATGCACTACCAAGAATAGGTACTACACTTTGACACACAAGTTCTCTCCATCCCAGATTTTCACAAAAGGCTCACTCGACACAGTTACTGCCTGACAATACACTCTTACAAAGTTCGTTGAAATATTAGTCTTACGCAACTCTGTACTTACTTGTCTCTGTCTGTTTTATAGATACGTGCAATCTCTGGCACTAGTGGGTCATCTGGATTTGGATCACATAACAGTGAACAAATGGATAAGAGAACTGTACCAAAAAAAAAAAAAAAAAAAAAAGAGAGAGAAAGAATTCTCAATAGCAAAACAGGAACAACAATCTCAGGAACAATGGAGCACAGATCTTTGCATTAACACAATGTCAGCACAGGAGAGAACCCAAAACGCCTTTTCCTGACATACTGCCAAAATACATTTTTAACCCACTCTAAATAAAAAATCCCAGAATGACTTAAAAGTTCATAAGAACTATTTGTTTCCATTTTTCCAATACTTACAGCTGTCAGTAAGCACACACCTGAACAGTGCTGTTGTCCCCTGCACTATGACGCAAAGTAGCACCCAACAAAAGCATGTTATTATGTATTCTGATGACCAGCATATTCCATGGTTTTAATCACTAAAACTAGAACTTCTTCAAATTAGTATTTTTTTTTAAAAACCAGACTGAATTCTTTCTCTGTTGTACATAAGGCAGCGATACCCTGATCTGCACTGATTACACACATGTGGTAAAATAAAGGAGTAATGCTGTTGTAGGCAGCTATGAAGACTTCATCCTCTACTCTCACAGCAGCTTTGAAAGAAAAACAATAGTGACAGTATTAAAAATGTAGGGAATCCACATTCAAATCACAAACCTACTCCTTGGACAGACAGGAATTACAAGTTCTACAGACAAAGGAGCACTTTGATGGATCTTCTGAAGCCACAGTGACCAGTGGCTTTGAGGCAAAACAAAATTTGATCATCATGAAAACATTTGATAATTAACTGTTATTTCCTGCAGTAAAATGAGGAAAGCTACAAAGCTTTTACTGCAGCACAACATCAATTTATCCTGAAGTAGAATCATCAAGCTTAGTTCATGAGGTAATGTAATACAACGCCAGTGCACAGCGGCAGAAAGCAACATGTACCAGTAACAGTCTTCCTTTATTCATCTACCACAGAGATATGCCAATATAACTCTGCATGTAATTCTAGACAGACTCAGTCGAAAAACTATGCAGATTTCATTATTAAAAACTGACTTTAAACTAATATTTAATTGAATATGCAAGCGTGCATCTACATGGACAGCCGCAAACAAGCAGTTTCTCAGCCTTAACTCACGCCTGTTTCAATGCAAATGCTGGCACATTCCCCTGGGACCAAGCTAGTAAGCTCTGCTACGGATATCGGATCAAAGAAGTGGCCAGACAGGGCCTTAAACAGCCATGAAGCAGAAGGTGTTAGAAAAAACAAATATCCATTAAAAAACGCAGTAAGATAGCATTAGCAAACTGGCAAAACACAGGCTATATAGAATGAGGAAAGCAAATCAAGAGATGGGTGAGAACTCAAGACAATCAAAGCTAAAAGCACAGTATTCAACACAAGATGGAAACATTTCTCTTTGATGAAAGTTACCTTTAGAAATAGTTAAAGCAGGAGACCACTGTGATCTTAGAATATCAAGACAAATGCTGCCATTACTGTTAATATTTGGATGATAGATTCTTGTTGTAAATGCAACCTGCAACAAAAAAAAAAATGTCAGGAGTGTGGTTTGGTCTACGACAACAATGATGTCACCCTTTCTTCTCAAGTCAAGCTATCAGTCAACTCCATTTACTCTCAAAGAAAAGGATTAAGGAGTTAAACTGCATCAAATTCATGGAAATGCACCCAAGCCACAACCTCTCAGCTTCCAGTTACCAGGCACTCTATTTCAAACAGTGAGAGGGCAAGTATGAGACTGTGTTTTAATCACAGGTGCCTGCATCATGATGAAGACACTCAACAGAAGTTACAGCAGTAACACTGCTATCACAGAGCTAAAGAACTTCAAACATCATGGTCACTCCATGTGTACTCTTTCATATTGACTGAAAATTGGAAGACAGTGCTAGTGGCTGATAAAGCTACAAAAAAAAAAAAAGTTTTTCACAATTACTGCCAAATTCTAACAGTTACCATCTTCATTGATTCTAGGCACCAAGCAAGTTAATCCCTATCCATAGTGTCACACTCCTATAGACCAACCCAAACAGCTACACTGGAACACTTGACAGTCCCCCTTAGCAAGAATTCTATTAGAGTGACACAAAGCTGATCAGTTTTCCTATCAATTAAGAAAACCAGAAATAAACCCAAACATCATTCCAAGACATTCAGAATTCACATATATGATTTTGCTCCTAAAATATATGCTAGCACACCCATTCTTGTGGTATTCAGAGAGGGAGCTAGCCATCTAATATACTGTAAGAATGCATGAAAAGAAGTGAGAACTTGACAACATTACAATACAAATGCTGATAATTTCTGCCCTATACTCAGTTCTTTAAAGACCACTAATGTCACAAATGAGAAAGCAATACTTACCTTAGGTGGTTTGAAAGGGTAGTCTGTAGGAAAGTGAATTGTCAAGAAGAATACACCACCCTGATATGGACTGTCATTCTGTCAAAGCAAACAAATAATTCTCCTGTTATCATCTTTAGGACTGAGTATCACCGAAGATGTTGTTTTTAAATAAATAAAAGGAGAGGAAATTTGTTTAAACAACTGAACTGTTTAATCCACCAATACAAGAGAGATGAAATTAAAATTCAGTTACTGCTTCCTAAGGTAAGCAATACAGAACACACACAAGTCACTTTCTGTATGGACCTCTCCCAACTAATGCTTCATAGAAAACAACTTCTCTGACAATCTACCCAGGACAACTTGGCAAAAGCATCCAAATGCCTCTGAGACAGCTCCAAGTAGCAAATACCCTCAAGTTCTGTGTTTGAAGCTTATTTGTTATGAGTTCCCATGGACAACTCTAAGGGCCCCCAATTCCCTCCTAAGTTCTGCCCTTGGCTTAGGTGTTGCTCAGCCCTGCAGAAAACCTACAAATGCACAGCTAACTCCTTGTTCCTTGCAAGAAAACCTACACCAAACCCAAACCAAAACACCCCCCACCTTACCAGCACCACCAAACAAAAAAAAACCACCACTGAAATGAAAGTGAATTCTTCCTCCCTCAAAATAATCTATTGGGAAAGAGTGTTTTACATTTCCCTGTTCCAAGGAAACAATTATGGGGATAATTCATTCAGACGTTAACTATTAGCAGTAAAGCAACATGTGGAAGTTAAAAGGCTGATAGTAAGCAAAGAATAAATGGAGTGACTAAATAAGGATTGTGTAAGCTACTAGTTAGGAGAAGAAAGATGTGAGAAGGTTTTACTTGAAACTACAACTAAATTTCTGAAATAGAACTATTTCATTGTTTAACCTGAAGACTACAATGCTTTTAATTCCAGATTCAGAGCTAGGGAAAATGAATTTGAGACACACAGAGTACTCTTCTGAATTATTTGTAAATTGAATTTTCATATTAATTGCAAGAACATTTCACCAATGTAAGGAAATAACTACATCTTTCTTAGTTAAATACCAGAAAATTAAATTCTGCAACATGAGACAAGGG
This sequence comes from Egretta garzetta, assembly GCF_000687185.1. Classification (NCBI taxonomy): domain Eukaryota; kingdom Metazoa; phylum Chordata; class Aves; order Pelecaniformes; family Ardeidae; genus Egretta; species Egretta garzetta. Next base: position 84,898 of record NW_009259986.1, read on the forward strand.
ACTCAAACCTGGAAACATATAGGTTATACCCTATCCAATCTGCTGAAAACCTAGCAATCAAGATACAACCTCCTGTATTTCATCAATAGATACTATGTGAGGCCTTGAGGAGCCAGAAAGCAATCCTTCTACTGCACATACTCTGGGGATGCATTTTAGCAACTGCAGAAATCCCTCTTAGAATGTGTTAAACCAATGCAAGCTCTCTTACATCTGAGAAAATCACAGCCTGTACCCTATCCTGTTGCAGAGGTGGTAGGCTGGATGACTGGTTCTACAATCTTCATCTGTTATTAAAAGCACTAAGCAACACCACAGGAGCACTAAAACTACTAGCAACACCCTTCTGTCAGGATACTGCCCAATCTTTTAACAGGAATGCAGACTGTTCGACACCACAAAAATCATATGGGAAAAACAAGCGAAGGAGGCGAAAAATAATCCCAATTTAAATTTAACTGATGTTCAATACCTTATGACCATGTAGACACCAGCCACATAAAATCATAGTCAGCATAGTACAGTGCAGAACACTCCTTGCCATTTAAGCATAGATATTGCTATTAAACAGTTTTATCTTTTTGAGGCACCTAGTTACAATCAATAAAGACCAGCGACTTCAGAATGGAGAGTCATTTCTTCTAGTCAGGTGAACCTCTAATAAGCACATTTTCCACAGTGATCTCCTAAAACCACACTTGTAGCTATATAAAGTCAGGGCAATTCAGCATCACTGATATTGAATTCCTATTCTGTACCCTCACCAGAAGCACTGCCATTACGGCTGCAGGTCTACTGGCATCCAATATTTGTCTTCTCAAGTTACAGAAGGTTTTGTTTTCTAAATATAGATAACCAGCCCTGAGAACTCCAGATGTCAAGAGCCTGCAGGTTATGTTTTCAGTATAGGCAAACATTTGCTTTCTTTACTCTAACAAGGAAAAAGTCACATTCAGGTTTCGGGTGCTTATTGAACATTTAACACACACTTTTTTCCTCCAGTCATAACTGGAACCTCACATTTCAGTGACTTTTTCCCTTCTATTCCTAAAAGCATTCAAGATCTCAGTACATGACACCAGACCAAATAAGGATTCCCTGTTCTGTTCTAAGATCCACACAAAAGCATCCCAACTAATTTCTGACACTGGGACCAGCTCCCAGTACAAAGTTCATGCTAGATTCAAACTTGAGAAAGTCAAATGTAAACAAAGTTTCTTGATATTACGTGATAATGCCTAATATTGCTCTAGATATCACTTCAGCTGAAATACATGTCCTTATAAAACATTCCTGCAATAAAATAGTAACCAGACTGATTTTTTACCCCTCCTTCATCTTCTGTTACTGTAAGGAATACCTCTAGAACTAAAGCCTGATAAGGGGAGTTAAAGTAAAGCAAAACACCCTCCTGAATAAGAACTACTAGTTTAATATTATGTCACAAGAATTAGAATACTTACAGGTCCCATAATTGTGGCTTGCCAATGAAACACTACAAAAGAAAAACTCCGCATTATTATCTATGCATGATATGCTTTGAGTTAGCAGAGCAAAATGTAAAACTTAAGGTTACTTACTGTCATCTCCAACGGGACCTGCTGGCTGGAGGATCACGGGCTAAGTCACTAAGTTCCTTTAGGAAAACAAACAAACAAACAAACAAAAAAAATCTGTTCAGAGAAGGAATGCTAATCAACTCCAGTCATTTTCACTTCAGAACCAGCAAAAACAATTTTTCCGTATACAAACACAGAAGACTGTGCAATAACTACTAGAGCCATTAGATCAGTATCAAAAATGCCTTTATAAATGAACACAAAAACCAGCTATGAAGGTAAACAGCTACCATGACTATGCTTTTCCAAATAAATACCACTACTGTAGAGACACCCCTGCTGAAGAAGGGACAGAAAGGAAAGCGCAGAGCCTGAAGCAGGCAAAGTCTAACCACTTTGTGGTCAAGATTTTCAAGGATTCAGTCTTAGCTAGAGAAGCCCGAAGTGGGAAGATAGAAAGCTATTGATGAGTCCTCACTATGTATGTAACATCTGATATCAAAACCCAGAACAGAAAGGGGGAAAAAAAAAAAACCCAAAAAAAAAAAAAAAAAACAACAACAAAAAAAAAAACCACACACCACCAAAAAAGCCCAACACAGAAACTCAGTTTCATTCTCCCCACTACCTCCAGCAGGGGAGGTGTATCTTGCATAGATTAAAGTAGACAGGGGAATTGAAGGGGCTAACAAGTATTGGAATCAGGAAAAATATGTTAGTTTTTGTTTTAAACTTCACATTTAAGGCAATTATGCCCTTAAAATTCTGAGTAACTGAGCTGCAGAAACAATTCCTTCTCTCCCCCATTACAGAGGAAATGAAAACAGAAACTTCAGATGGAGGAGTCCTTGCGTAGCATCAAGATTTCTGCCATGTATCAAAGCAGCTCAGCATTGATTTGTTTAAAAGCTCCACAAGTTACTTGTTCAGACACTGTCTTTTAAAATTAAATGTATACTTTCAATTCAAGTATGTAACAGATACCTTCCCTCTTCCCTGCTCTCCTTTCAATCTAAAAATGGCTTCAGGAACTTCTATAAATCTGCACTTGTCAAGGCATCTAGAAGTCATGAGAAAAGGGAAAACCTTCAGTCCCTCTCCCATATATTAACAGTTGCACACAAGTTACTTTGCTACAAGTCTATACAAGCCATTAAAACAAGAACTTTCCATTACTTTGTCAGACATATAAGAAATCCAGGCATACTTATTGTGCTGGAAACAGATGCATATTTGGACCAGGCAGCTAATTGTTTTGCCTGGGAAGATCCTAATGAACATCCTTTAAGTTTCACAAATTCTGCACTTGACAAAAATTTAGTAAGTGTAAGCCAACACAAAGTGAGGAAAGAACAACTATGTTCCCTGTAACTTAAACAACTTGTTCTTTGGTAAGATGGTAGTTCCTGCAAATACAGGGGACATAACACTACTTCAATGTGTAGAAGTCCATACATTCCAGAAAAAAACAAAACCTACACCAAAAAAACCCCACCAAACCACCAACCAACCAAAACAAACCCCAAAAAACACCAAGAAAACTTATGTCCCGCATTTCCGCTCCCTACATGCTACTATTGACAAACTTTCCAATTAACCAGATTTCAGTTTTGCACTGGGATCAGATTGTTCTGTAAACCCAAACTGCATCAGTTTTGATAAGCAACAGCACAATATTACAGCTCGTTTCACTGCTGCCATTATTTAGAAGTGTGGGCAACAGCTCTTTCCAGATCATCACAGTAAATCCATTTAGAGGGCATTGCTCTACATTCCCCAGTTATTATTGGGGGTCTTTGCGATAGACTTATTCCTATGTGTGATGAAATCTGTAAGTGATGAAATATCACTTATTAGCTCCATAAGTTGTTCAGCACCGTCCAGAAAAAATTACTAAGTTAAATTTATATTATTCATGTAAAGGCAAACAAGAAACGTAGAAGAACCTTCAGATAGAAAGCTTTTTTTTTATTTTCAGGGTGGGGTTTTTTTCCATTTATCAAATGCAACAGATTTTGTTAATCAGGCTTATTTCTCATCTAAATATATTTTCCAGTTCTAAGAACTATCAACCATTTCCAAAATCTGAGAGAAGAAAATTTTTGTCCCTTAAAATAAGCTGTAACAATAGAATAAGCAGAAAGACACAAATGTTACTATTTTACTGTAGTTGTGTAGTTATTACTGGATTATTTGATTGAATCGGGGAAAATTATCAGATCCTATTTTTTTTTTAAACTGTCACAAAGACTAAAAACTATGAAAAGGCTCTTCATACAATTTATAAAAATTATAAAAATGAGTAGCATGAAGACAAGGACAAGAAAAAGTCAGCATAAAGTGGACTGTCAGAGGTATGTGCATTAGACTAGAGAGCTCTTCAAAAGGTACTACTATCTTAAGAGAAACAAGAAATCAGTACTCAAGATAAAAATAAGGTATTTTAACACAGCAGGAAAATTAGAGTATATCAGTAACCCAACCAGGAAAAGCAAACATAAGTAGGATTGCAAATGTAAGACAAATACTAAATTTAGTTAAGTTCCAGTGAAAGAATTGTGCAAAAAAACCCTTCAGTAATATTAGGAATTGTTTACAAGATGAAACACATGAGTTTTAATATTCCAGTCCCCGGCTGTTTCAAAATACACATCCATAGAGTTATCCCTTTTAACTACTTGAACTGTTCTAGATAACAAATAAGCAGTGATTTTCGTAAACTAAAGGACTAAAGTTTTTTCTGGCCCAAAATACTTCGGTAAAAAAACCTAATTGTGCTAAACAAGCAGTTCAAAAAAGAGATAAGGTTAGGAACAGAGGATACACCACTTAGTATTTCAACCACAGAGCAAGTAATTTACCCACTAAATTCAGAAAGAAAAAAAAAAAACCGAGGTGGCACACATTCCTGTATTTGCTTCTCCTGGGTACTATGGTCAGAAGAGTAAAGTTTGTAGTAAAGCTGTCTGCTTCAGCAGAGCGTGTCATGGGACGACTTGGGCAAACACAAAACACACTGGCAAGCTTTGCCTGCTTACAGTAATACCAGACCTATTTTGCCTCCCTGTTAAGCGCGCAACACTTCACATCTATGCAAAAGGAGGGAGACTTTTTGCAACACGGGAGCAGGAAGTTCTCTCTGTGTAACTTTAAAAAGTGCCTCCTTCTGAAAGCTACAACTCTGCTGAATCCAACAGGCAAACTGGAATAACTGGAAACTAAACAAGCAGAGGCACATGGGCTGCGATATCTGGAGTGCAGTTGAAGCATTTCATTCAAGGAAAGGGAGGAGGGGTTTTGGTTTTGTGTTTGGGTTTTTTTTTTGGGTTTTTTTGTTTTGTTTTTTTTTAAAAGCTTCCCACTCAGCAGCAGAAACACCAACTGACCTTCCTTCTAGCTTAGCAATCAAGAGCAACTATTCTGTAACAGGAAAACATTTAATCTGAAAAATATTTCTGACATCAAAACGCAGCTTCGTCATTTCCATCAGACAATTAAAAAAGCTTTTTTAAAAAAAATCAGCTCACAAGTCTTCCCCTGCTTTCACCCATTTCTCACCAAGAAGGTAAAGACCACGCTAAGTTTCATTTTACAAAGCAGAGTTTAACAAGTATTTTTAGAATTAATAATTAATTAATAGAACTAATATTTCAGAATTAAAAAAGATGTTCCCATGCATTGTTCTGAAAAATTTCTACATGTAAGGGCTTTACTCTTCTAATACTTCTGCTGCTGTAATACTTAGTGTCTCCAACTTGGCTTCTTTTTGTTTACATTGTTTCAGTACTGCTTTCCTTTGTCAAGAGGTATTAAGCTATGTCCCAAATTTTCTTAAAAATCCCCGAAGTAGAACCCACATTTTCCTGGAGTCAGCTGCTATAGTATTTCACTGTCCAGGTGGCTTAAGGAAAAAAAAAAAATCCCAAGAAGCAAATTCCAAACACTTTACATAGAAACAATAAGCCAAAGTTGTTTCAGAGTGATGTGTTATATGCCTATCGGAAAGGATTAGTCTTGAATTACAACCGTGACTAGTAGTCTCTGGCACTGCCAGAGGTTTCCGGTATAGCTCCAGCATATCACCATTTCTGTGTCCCAGTTTCCAAATATAAAGTTGTGATAGTTCCTACCTCTCCACGAGGATGATTAGTCACTTAGCATTTTACAGATTTAAACACTGTTTAAGGACTAAGGGCCAACGCTACTGTTAGAGGACAACGGCAATGTAGCATATACAAGAAGCAGTACATGTTCAATTCTGTAATGGAAAAGTGAGAGATAACAGCCAATACAGCAATGGTACTCCTCACTGCAGACAGACAGACCTGCTTTCATACAAATTCAGCACCATGGTGTTCTGCCAGCTTCACATTAAGTCTGTAGCAAAATATAATTTTATTGGTGAAACAGTTCCATTCCTAATCTTCTCTCTTCTCTTTCTCTACAAATTAATCAAAAAGCTACCCAAGAAAATAAACCAGTATTTTCAAGAAAAAAAAAAAGCTCATAAAGCTAACTGATTTGCTTGCTTTGCACAAATATAATCATAACTAACATAGAAAATATGGTTTATGCTTCAAGTGATGATCCAAAACATTGACATAAGAGTGTGAATGCAGGACTATGACCCTATTATAAACCACAAGCATCTGGTTTTGGTTTGATTTTTTGTTTTGGTTTTGAGGTGGTTTGTTTGGGATTTTTTTGACACACACACCCCACCCCCCCCCAACCAACTCCTCTCTACCAGCTATTTAAAAGATTACAGAAGTCATTTAAAGGATGAAAAAAACCTAGAGAATGACGAAGGATACCTCATCCAAATATGCATGAGCAAGACAGCGAAGGAAAATGTTTAAAGGAACGAGTTGCTTTTCTCACGGAAGCTTTCAGGTCTCAGCAAATTCAGTAAGAAATGACAGCCTGATGCCTACCAAGCCACCTGCTTGCAAGGTACCAAGTGGAGCATCAGTGTTGGCTCCTTTTCTTCCCATTTGTCAGAATTCATACTCCCTGTGGCACAACTGCTACATTTTTCTAGTTTAAGCTGGAAATAGCCAGGGCTTATTTTTAATCATAGTAGCAGCTGACTTAAATACAGAGTGGCAGAAGATCACTCCCACCAGAGTGACAGAAGATCACTCATTTTCCTCCACAGGCATTAACTTGCAGTTAACATTTAATATTTTTTTTATACAATTATTTGTTAAAATTATATATCACAGAGTCCTGGTTTGTAGTCAAGAAAGCATAATGGAAAAAAATTGAGTTAATCTGACTTAAGTTTGCAGACAATAACTCGTTCCACCTTGGTGGGCATATGCAGTTAAATCGGAAGTTTAAAAAAATAAATAAATAAAAACCCACCAAAAAACCCCACTTAAGCCAAATAAAAAAAAATAAAAATCAACTTTTATTAACTTGAGTGCTCGTCTAATGTTGCCTGTGTCAAACGGGGTATTTCAAACTCTAAGCATCCAAAAATTCATTGCTGCATTAGTCTTACTCATTAGCTAAGAGCTGAAAACAGCTTTAAAAAAGAAGGATTGGAAGCAGCTATAAAGGGAGGGGAAGAACATTTAAGCCTGTTTGAAGATTAAGAAGTGTCAACCAGCAAAGAACTACTACCTCATCCCACACACCTGCATTTGCAACATTCGTTTCAGCATGAAAATTAATTACCCCTGGAAGCAGAAAATAACAGTTTGAAAGAACACTGAATGTGGATTTCTAAGCTAAATAAGAAAGCAATGGCACAATACACATCACAAGACAAGTGTAACCAGCAGAAAATTATCCATTTCAAACAAGCTGGCCTTTTAGCTAATGCTTCATAGATGGGTAAAAACAATGTATAATGACAGTGCATAACACAGAAAGATGTAGGTTCCTGTCGTTTAAAAAAGACATTAGAGCAAATATGCAGAGAAAACACTTGAAGAGCAGTCACAGAAAACAGCGAGGGTCAAAGAGCACAGAACAGTTTTTAAGAAACCCAAAACATGACCAGGAATGTAATAATTGTGATTGTCCTTATCTTGATTATTCTGTTTGTTCTGGTTTTCATGGTTCTCCTTTCTCAAGCCTTTATTACTAAATTTTTCAGGCTACACACTGCGTATTGTCTGTACGATGTCTAGCAACAATACCATAATGGTATATTAAAAAGACAAACATAGAAATATTCATGTTTTAATCCTCGCACTCAAGGAAGGAAATGCCAGACTGCTGTGCAACTGTAATTAAGTCACTTTGTGTGCTCGGACTGTGATACAAGCTGCTCTGATGACTACACGCCATCTTTTCAAAGAACCTACCATTCAGTACACAAGCCCTTTGTGAATGAGACTAGTGTCTACAGCTCTTCTCATCTGTTCTGAAATTTGGAAGGTGTACAATGAAGGTAATGGTTTTCAGCAAATTTCAGAGTTACTGCAGCTAAAATGGCTCTCTATTGTATTCCAACCTTTCGCAGAGTTCACCTCTAGCTGCACAGATCCAGTTGGAAAAGGAGCTCAGTTACCAACTTTGCTTTCCTGGTCACTCACTAAAGTAATTCAGAACAAACTTAGAAAAAAAAAAAAAAAAGGTGGCAACTACACACCTATAGCTTTGAACTCAAAGCACTGACTTGTTTCCCCCAAAGTAATCAAACCCCACAGCAGCTGTCTTACTCAAGATGAAGAAAATCCGACTGCTTTACACACATCAATTCTGAGGTATTACAACAGTGACCATCCCCTGAAAATAACAGGGCTATTAAAACACTTCTGTTTTAGGCTCAGTGTAGGATGGGAGCTCTGTGCACACTGACTAAAGTATGTCGAAGGGAAAAGCATGACGTGAAGCACCAGCTAACTACATATCCGTTCAGTGTCAACTGGGCATTTTAATTCTGGCATTTCCAAGATTTTGAATACTGAACCCTGAAACTTAACATACTTTTCATTTGGAGGTTTTTCCTACAAGAACCACACTGATCTTTAGTTCTGTAACACAGGACTATAAGGAGAAGAAGGTAACCACTGTAAACAGGTCACAAGAGAAGCAGCAAGATGCACCAAGCTAAATGACTGGGAAACAAAGGGACAGATTAAATTAATATAGAGAAATGTGAAGTGATGTACCTGGAAAGAAGTTTCTATTCAAAGTAAGGCACTCTGGTCTGATGGCTACCACTCAGGAATGAGATTTTGGCATTGTGATAGGCAATTTCACACAAAAGCTAGCTTAACAATCAATAGGTGTGGGGGTTGGCAGCATTACACGAGAGCCTTCCAACACGTTGCCCTGCAGTTTGTCAAGGACGCAGTAACATACAGCAGAACCTGTCACCAGCATTTGACCCATCAACCAGAAGCAGCACCTGTATGCACGCTGCCCTGGACTCGACGTGACGGAGGCCTCCTAGAGTTTGACACGCCAACCCAAACAACTACTCTGGGGACTGGTAGGGTATGGGACAAGTTCTTGTAGAAATCACAAGTAGCCCCAATTGGGCACTTAGCCTCAGCAAGTCTGCATTCTATGAATAAACGTACAAGAATTCTCCATGTTCTCAAGGAAATTTATGGAAAGGGGGATCATATAACAGAAAGTTATCAAATTAGTATCCTAACAGATAACACATCTGTAATCAGTGTGGTGAATTCATTGGTCAGATGTAGTCTGATACATCATCCTGAAATTTATTTAACCTAACGAACTCTGAAAATCAGCTCTCCTTTCAAAAAGCTGTCTTGATTTTTACAAGTCAGTGTTTTGTATGAATCCAAAGATGCATGTGAAAGCCATTGCAATACATCATAGGGGTATACTCTATGAACACAACTATGTGGGGATGATTACACTAGCTTATCTACAGCTGTACAATTACCCTATCATACTGTGTGTAACTACCCTTCATAATGGTTCTGTGTTTTGAACAGCTCTTGGTAGAGATGCAAAACTAAGGGCCTGTCTATAGGATTAGGTAGTTACACAAAAAAAGCTCACGCTGAGCCAACAGAGCATTAAAAAAAAAAATATCAAAAACTGTTTCTGGTGTGCAGCTGCTCTTACAGTTGAGTTCCATCTCAGCTATCTAGAGAACACTTACGTCCACGAGGGTCTTTAAAAAGCTTAAAAAAAAATACAATGACGGAAAAGGTGTTTAGAAGCATATTTATGGACAGACTGCACCCTGAATTAGGGGAACGGAAGAGGGCCATTGCTCATCTGGCAAATTGTCATTCAGGAGATTCTCCTATATTATTCAAGCCAAGAAGAAATTAAAACTAAGGCTAAAAGGAAAAACAAAGTTTGCACTTATCTGATTTACAGAATTATCTGGCACTATCATTCAAATAGGCCAGCAAAGGTTGGGAAATTTTGCCTTAGGGTGGGACACTCACATTTACTAGAAACGTAGAAGAGCTCTTGGAAGAGCTCACAGAGGTGATGAGCACGTGGCCAGCCTAACTCCAGGTTACAGAGAAAGCTCACTGTAAAGTTAACTGAGCACTAAACACAAACCTCATGCCCTCCATCAGGAAAACCTAAAGCATTTTAGCATCTGCACTCAGTTCAGCTTGCAACTCTACCGTCCAGATGCTTGTGGAAAGGATTAAACATTTGTCTCCTCCTCCTTTTACTGGGCCCTAACATTTGCAAAGCAGTCTGCAATCTTCCCATTTTGCTTTCTTGAAACCAGGATAAAACCCATCACAATTACACTGGAGAAAACTGCAGGAGATCTTGAAGATGTCTAGCATATCACACATCTCAAAGGGATGAGGTTCAGAACAAAGGCTTCCTTTACACAAAATTTTAATAATGAAGTTTACTGCTGGTAAGAAGGTTCTGAACAACATTTAAACAAAATTTAAAAATTCCCCTCTACCTATTTAGCTTTCAGTCCCAAATCCTGCAATGTTCTATTTGGCTCATTTTTCAGTATTAAACCTTGTCTACATCCAAGTGTTTTACGAAGAGTTGCCAAAGGCATAAACACCAATTTAAACTTGTGAATGTAATTTTAACTTTTTTTTTTTTGCAAGGCTTCCCCGACACAACCTACCACATTTAATGTATCAGATCAGTGCCCCATAAAACGCCCACTGAAGAGAAAGTTTTTCTAAAAAAAACAACTCCTGTACTTCCCATTTAGAGTTTGAGATGTTAAATTTGGATTCAAGAAGTTTACAAAACTGTCCAGCATGTGCAACTCAATACAGTTTAAGACTCTCTTCTGATAAAGCCAACTTGACAAAAAAAGCAACTACATATAAAAATGCACTACTGACTGCACTCATATACACATTCTCGCTGCTGCTTTCATTTCTTACCCTAATTTATTTTTTTCTGTGTATTATACTGGCAGATTACTACATCACATCAGTCACAGGAGAAAATGCATGCCTGTAACTCAGCCTTTTCAGTGTAAGCTACAGCATCTTAGCCTAAACTATCAACAGAAGTCAGCTTATACCAACGTATCAGACCTAATGCTGAAGTGCAGACCACACGTTCCCATCTGCCAGCTCTGATACACAGGGGAGGGACCTAATACAAGAACACAGGACAGACAGTTAAAGTGGCAAAACCTTAATATTTCTAACAGAAAGATTTATCGGAGATTGCTATCAATGCCCTAATCTGAATTACACAACAGCTCTACCCTTTTCCACTCCTCTTTACCAGCTGTCACTTGACATCTCAGACAAGGTTAAGAACCTCCATCCTCTCTCTCTCCTTCAACAGTTCAACCCAGTGGATGCAGAGAAAACATCTGCGGGTAGGGGATGATGCCAGGCTAGAGGTGGCCTCCACAAGGAACAGAGATGCCTTTGGCAAGAGACAGCTTACTGCTCTGTATTCAACAGCTGCTACTTACAGCTGTTTACATCCTTCCCCACTCCCTTACCCATTAATGTGTGAGCGTGAAGAAAGGCATTAGTGCTTCAGAGCTGGTTACAGACTGGGAGGCATTGAAGGGAGCTCATTCTGCAGAGTCCTCCATCAGCTCTTCTGTAGAAGAAACCGATGCAGGGCATAACAGCAAAAGCATTGGCTTACTTTCAAAAACAGATCTTTAAAAGCTGAAATGATTGTAAAGAAAATACTGGCTGGGCAACCTTTTTACCCTGTACATTATCCCACCCAAATCCTTAGCACACTGGAGAACTCTGTCTCCGTTTTTAAGGTATGCAAGAAGTACCCATCTAATGGAATATTGATCTCTGAAATCCTCTAAATTACTTAAGTGAGATTACGATCCCCTTCTCCCCCCATTCCAATGCACACATTTAAAGATCTATGCTGACTGGGAACTTGTTTCACAAGCACAGTGCCCAATTAACTGGAGAAATCTTTAAGTTACTGCAGTCCAAACTTTCTAGTTAAGGAAGCATCAATTTTCCTATCTCATAAAAAAATTAACCAGTTCTTAAAACACATCCAAGACCTTAATAGTACATGCTGGACTTGAATATGTGTATCAAACCTACCCAGTTAAGAAGTGTTATTTCCATTTTAATGATATTCATTTTGTAGTATAAATGATTAATTTTGTAGTATAAATGTCACTTCTGACTATTCAGATAAACTAAATCTTAAACAGAATTTAAGGGCTGACAGCTTTCAGCTGACGCTGAGTAATTTTATTCTTCCTTTTAAAAAACACTGAAGTTCTTTGATACTGGTGCTTCCCAAACTCCATTACTGAAATCGCACAATTTAAAAAATCAGCTACTGCCTTCTGGCTCAACATGACCCTCCTAACCACTGAGCGCCATAGTTGCACAGCACTAGCTACTCGAGGCAGGACTTAACTTATCCCTGGATACTCAAAATAGTTAAGGTGAATTAAGTAAAGTTAAAAAAGGTAATTCAATACATACAGAGAGCATTCACAAAGGTTTAAAGCATTTAACTAAGCTTACATCAACTGCATTTCATTAGCTAGTTAATCTTAACTTTCTGAGCCCCTAAACAGACAAATCCAGACTTATTTCCAGACATTCATTCAAAGCATACAATCAATCACGTAACTTCAAGTTATTTAACTATTTTGAATAAGCCCAAACTAAATCCAAGACTGCCTGCAAAAATATTGTAGGTTTCAGCTAGAGAAGAAAACTTAATTCCCAACAGCTTTTTCTAGTTAAGCTAATTTTTTAAAATTCCATACTAAGTTCAAAAGAAAAGAGTAGCAGTTTAAAACAAAAGTAATAAGCAGGGTTTACAACTCTTTAACTGAAGCGCCTCTACAAAGCTACACCTTTGGTTAAACTAATGCAGATTTCCATGCTGCCCTCATTGCTGCATATTACATCCAATCTCTGAAAAAATTATGAATGTCTCCAGGGTTAGTAGTATTTCTTATTATGAGCATCTGGAGGAGTGGGGTTAAAGTTGCAATTAATTATACATCTAGGAATGGCGCTGGAGGCTATAGCCTGGAGGAAAATAGTTATTTAGTCTCCACTCCACCACCGTCAATGGAAGCCTTCTATCTGTACTTAAGTAGCGATAAATGGTTTTGCCACCTTCAGCCTTTAGCTTCCTGGATGCCAATTCCACTTAAGATTTTCTAATAAAATACCCCGACACAATGATGCTGGCTTGTGCTACGTGTAACCAAATGGACATAAAAAACAGCAGGCACAAGTTTGCTTAAGGATTTCACAGACGAGACATTTCATGCATGCATCTCCTGTATTACTTCTATTTTTAGCCTACCAAGATCACCACTCAGGCCTTTTATACTTCCTCGCTTTAATGGATGCGTATAGCAGTGATAAAATTATGTATATTGATGATGTAATGTTCCCAAGTTTTCTCAATTTTACGCATTCCCAATTCCTTATTCCCACATAAGTGTTTCCCTACTACCAGATCATCATCATTCGAACCGGAAGCGCCAACATACTGCAGCAATTACAGGATGTGCATTTAGCAGGTTCCACTCAACACTTCAGACCAAGACAATGTGCCACAAGCATGTATCAAGCATTTAGAGACAAGCTCATAAATCAACATGAGTTTGTTCCATTGCCTTTATGATAATTGGGGGAAATTTCATTCTCAGGAAAGGAAACAGTTAAAATTAAGATGTTGGTTCACACTATTTCATGGCAAAAAGCACTCACTTGTGATAATAAGACAACTGCCACTCTTGTGCAAAGCAAGCAACATCAATACAAGCAGTTTTCCCAATCGAATGCAGGCTACCCTCAGGGCAGATGGCACAGATATGATGATGAGCTCCAGCATAACATAACTTTTCTGGGACTGGGTATGTACTCGACAACTACTTCAGTTCGAAGAGAGCTTTATAAAGGGTGTTCCAGAAGTAGATAACCTAAGACATAACACAGGAGTACTGAATGTGCTTTCATTCCCAAGCCAAAAGTAGAATTTGCCAGTTATGGTTTAAGTAGGGGTTGTTATATTCCGAATATGTAACATCCTTCAGATTAAATTAACACACACTAACACCATCTGAAAGTCTGATTTACCCAATACAAGAAAGAGTTTTATTTTGCTTGATACGTCAGGTCCACAAAGAGGGGGTCGGCCAAACAGACTCAAAATACCTTCACTGGTACATCTGGGATGTCATCCGCTGCAGGAGACAATGAATTTGAGCCCTGACAGGTAATACTACAAGTCAGACTAAATCAGTTATGTGTGATTACAATGTTCTGAGGTCCTGGTCTCTCTTTAGCCTGTTCTGATCTAGTGCCAAAAATGCACTACAAGGAAGCAGAGAGTTTCAAGGTCTGATCTGTGACCTTACAATCAGAAGACTGAGGATCCCAGCTCACCGGTGACAGAGTACCATTCTTTGGCCTTACCAGTTGTCAAGATTAAAATCTAAATTCACAACCACCTTGTTACAAAATTGGCCCTGCTATTTTTGGATTTCAGCCTCAATCCCAGTAAACATTCACACTGGAAACCAGCTTGGGAAGAGAGCAACTTGCAAGCAGTGGTTTCAGGCTAGTAAAACATCACTTTCCAAGCTGGCAAATATGAAACCAAAACTGTAAACCCTCTGTGAATTTGGAAGTGTATCTTGTAGCATGGTGTGATTAAATGGATTAAAAATAGCACCTTCAAAAAAAAAAAAAAAAAACCACCACCAAACTGACCCCAATCAAAAACCAAAAACAAACTACCAAAAAAAGAACCCTAACCCAAACAATCCTAAACTCTAGCACTGGTAAAGGAAGAAGCTTGCTACTTACTACACTGTGCCATAGAGCGTAAGGGCCAATACAAGATGAGAGACCGCACACAGCAGGCCAAAACGCTGAAGTCAAAGAGATGACTTATTGATTCAAGATTCATGCTGAATCGTTTTAAAGGTTTTGACCACCAGATTACTACATAAGTGGGGGTTTGCCTTGGTTTACATTTGACAATAAATTCTTACCTGCAGTGCCTGAATGTGTTTCATAAGCATGAGTTGATGACAAAGCATACCAGGGAGTATCCTAGCTGTGTTTCAACTCAAGTGATATCACCCACTAACACCGGGGAACATGTTCTTAAGACAGATTCAAAAGGGATTGTTCTGAAATTCTTGCGAGACCGTAGTCATAATTCAAGGACAATTCATTTAGCTAGCACTAATCCAGAACAGATTTTAAATTTTCAGGGATAACAGAACTATCCTTTCACTAACAAACAACCTCATTTTGACTAAGATGTGCCCACAAGCACCGCCATAGAGATGTGAAATTACAGTAAGGCAAATAGGTGGTAAACTTTATACACTGTCTAATAAAAAGTGTTTTGTGCACCGAAGTTTAGTTCACCGATTTCAGGACACGCTGACTTTCTGCCATCTTGGCAGGCTACGAGATGACCAAGAAACTCCTCTCAGCTCTTGAAATACGTAAATGCTCCACGTAGCTCGCGTAGGAGCACTGATCAACAGCGACTTCCCGGTAACGCCACTGCGCTCCCATCGCATTTGCAATTACATCCCAGCAATTCCCAAACCCCAAGCGCCGCCGCCGAGAAACCCTCCAGCTGCCCAAGCGCAACCTCAGGTCGGGAGCCTTCTTCCCTGAGAGAGGATTTAAAAAAAAAAACAAAACAAAACAAAAAAAGCAAAAAAAAACCTACCCCAGAAACAACAAACCAAAAAAACCCCCCAACAAACCCAAAAAAACTTTCATCGCCTCGGCATTTTTTCCGAGTTAGCCGCGAAGTTACTCCACCCGGTTCCGATTGTGCAACGGGGAGGCGGCG
>NW_009259986.1:102913-115549 GCF_000687185.1 Egretta garzetta
CAAGGGCCGGGGCATCAAATAATTTTTGAATTTGCAGTGATACCTTCTGGGACAGTTCTGGCTCCTGAGAGGCTTTTTTTTTTTGTGCGGTTTAGGGCAACAGGTAAACAAGTCACGCTTATTGAGGCTCTTTTTTCTCATAGTAATAAGTTATGTAGATTTACGCCCAGTTGTGTACGTGGGGCACGACTCCTACTCCACTTCCATAAAGTAACAAACAAAGATTGCCAGACTGCTATTCTGCTGTAATGAGGGGATATATCATATTCGTGAACGTGGCGTTTGCAGTCTGGGGAAGTATGGATATGTAATTAGCTAAATCCATTGCACTGAACTGAATTTGCATTCATTATAGTGCCTTTACTGCACTATGGTTAGTTTTCTTGCTATCTAGGATGCTAATTATTACTTGTCTGGAGAAGGCAGTGTATTCCGAAAACCTGACTGTGTAACAAAGTTTTCAGTATGACGCTTGAGAATAGCCAGCAGTGAATCAGGGGAGCAGTGCTCTTCTTTTAATTGTAAAAGTAGTACTGTAGCAGGACTGCCATCAGTTTTTAGCATTCATATCATGTACGGGCTAGAGAGAAAACAACGCTTGTACTTGTAAAGTCCAGTTACTGTTCTGTGATCACCTAAGCCATTCCTAGCAACTTCCAATGGGGTCTTCATTTTCTGCTGCTTATTTTAATTGTGCTGAACAGCATATTCAGGAAGCACAGTCCCAAACTATTTCATTAATGTTCTTACCATCTTAATCAGGAATATTGCTGAAAAACACCTTGCTGTTCCTTGCCTGCTTTGGATTATGGATGCTATTAAATGGCTCCAAATCACCAGCATGTCTGTCTGTCTGTCACAGACATCTTCCTCTGCCTTGTAAATTGCTTACAGATTTCCTGAACTTTCTTATTATTGTTTGTCATCTCAGGAGATTTAGATACTTAACAGTATTCCAGTTCTATGTTTTTAATTATTATTTGAGATTAATGACTTCTAATACAACTCTATATTAAGAGTTTTGATCTGGCTTGTGATTTGCATTTCACTGTGTAATGAAAGGAGTGAAGAACAACACAAACACACTGTTGACAGTGTGCAATTTTCCCTGCTAATTTAAGACAACAGGAATGGTTAATCTGGTCAATCAAGTTTTATGTGTGTGCCTTTCAACAGTTACAGGTTTAAATAAATATCTCTATTGGCATTTGACCCCAAATAGAATTTAAAATGTATTGGGTAGCTCTTGTGTATAGCCATCACTCAGAAACGAGTTTGCATACTTTGTTTTAGTATACCTGTTTAGACAAACACTTTTATTACACTCACTGGTCATTTTTTTTTTAAAAACAAATACAGCAGTTTAAAATCATTTAAATACACTTGAGAAAAAGAATAAAAAATAATTACTGGTGTATGAATGAAAACCAAGATGCATACGCACAGTTCTGTGGCCATTTCTGCAAGTCACAGCACACAGTCTGGCTTGGAGAACATTGTACTTCTCACCCTCATTTCTTTTTCCTCAAATTGTGAAGTAAAAATCATGTATTTCCCCCTCAGTGTTTGGAAACAAATAAGCAGATTTTTTACTTCAGTAGGAATACTCAGGCAAGGAAGGCCTCGTAACCCTACTATACTGATGTGCCATACACAAAGAGTTTCTCACCTTTACCATGTGCGGCAGGTGTACTATAACGCTGCTTGCACAGGCACCTCATGTGGCAATATCAAGTGCAAGAGGCACAGGTGACAGTTACTGAATATGGGGATTGCAACTTGCTCGGCCTATTTGGGTTTGCTTCATTTTAATTTGATTTTTGAAGCTAATATTCAGAAGTGGCTGAAGAGAGGTATTACCATGTCTAATCCTCATGTGGTAGTGGAGTTGGGTTACATTTTCAGAGGTGTATTATGCAAAATAGCTCACTAGATGTGGCACAGTAATAAACAGTTTGCACAAAAATACTGACAATAGACCAGTTCGCTTGAACTCCACCTTTGAATTTTGTTTGCTTTTTCAGGTGTGGTGTTATGCAGCCCTGTGCAGCCACATGGTCAATAACCTCCGAAGGCTGAATTTGCCAGTCCGTTTCAGCTGTTTCCTGACGGTCCAGCAGAGCAAGCATGAATGGAGATTGCCTTGGTAGATTGTTATGGTGCTTCCCCTCAGCACAGAGGCGACTTGAGGGAGAAGCAGCCCAGCCTTGGTTTAAAGGTTAGCGTACCCTGCTTGCACATCAGTGTCTGTTTTTAACTTCTGCTTGCCTGAGAGCAGCCATTTTTACATTTCAAGCATGCTATTCTACCTGTCTTCAAAACAGGTGGAGCAACCAAGCACCCTGGACACCGAGCAGCATTCTGTACAGGATGCTTCATATATCTGCAAGGAAAGGGGGAAACAAGATGCAAAATGTTTCCAAAAAGATCCTCCTTTTAGAAAAGAAAAAAATTACTGCAACAAAAGCAAGACATTCTTCTTACCATCCGGTAGATCATTATTAGTTCCTGTTTGGAGGAGACAAAACACAACAACTTCTGCTGGAAGACAAAGCACTAAGAAGATCAACAACAATAACAGCTTCTCCCTGTTTGCATGTGTTACCAGGCCTCAATTTTCTCTTCAGCATCCTGTCCAACTTGTTTTTCCTTTAATTATCATAAATCAAACCTGCAGTCAAATCCCTCTTCAATCTGAGCAAAGCTCACCTTACTGGGACCCTTTTGATTCAGTGGAGACCACAAAGAATAAGATCACAGAAGAAAGCTAACAAAATAAGATTGTTCCATTGGCTTTTTTAAACACAATGAATAAAAAGGCTGAATTTGTCAACCCAAGTGCCATTACATGACTGTGAAAGAAAAACAGGTTTGGGGATGTCATTGGGTTCCACCTGATCCATGTTTTAAAATACCAAAACCCAGCAGCTCTTCCTGTGTAGATGGGGGCTTCTCCCCTTCAAGAAGGATGGCAAGGTCATAGTTACAGCCTTTGTACTGCGCGGTCGGTTCCCTGGCAGTTACATCTGGGACATTTATTGGCTTCTTCTGTTAGAAAGAGGAGGTAGCAAAACCCTTTCACATCTGGATTCCAGCCCAAGGTCAATGTGTTAGGCAGCATTTAGCTTTCTAAGGAATATTAGATAAAAGGTAACTTTTTGTCTTATATTCCGACTTGGCAATTCTTCATCTCCCATTGTTTCTTCGACAGCTTCTCTGACATTCTCACTAAAACAATTTCCAAGCTATTCCACATGTTTCCTTTGTATAGTAGTGCTTTTTGTCTCATTGCTAGGTCATGGGGAAAAACACCATGTCCGTACATTAATCCATTTTAAGTTGTTGCTGCTCTGTGTAGGGAGTTGTAAGATCCAACATTTAAGTCCACATGAGCCCCAGTGAAAAACTTGAGTGCTTTGTTGACTAACGGCATGCTAAGGTTTCACGGCTTGCACAGGGTCGTGTGGGATTCACAAGAATATAAAATAGTCCAGTAACTTACACTGAGATCAACAGACCAAGGTTCCCCACAAAATATTCTGGTCTGTTTAGCACTTCACTGTTTAGCACTTTTTTAGCCTCATAGTGACAACATAGTTTTCTTCCAGTTAAAGAAGATTTTTCTCTTCTCTTGAAATCCTTACAGAAAATAAGAGCTATTTTACAAGAAGAAAGTTTTGACAACATAAAATTCATTATGTTATTTTCACAGACCTAAACAACGAAATCTCTGAGAATTGCTGCAGGGTATTTATTAGTATTCATACGGAGTATTCATTTTTTCCCAGCGAAACTACCATTTGATCTAAATGAAAAAGATATTCCTTTCAAGTCAGCAGCAGTTTGCGTCAACAAGAACGTTCATTTTATGTGCTGATTCAGCCCTATAGATATTGAAGCATGAAACTCAGATGAGCACGTGCACGGCATAATTACGACGCCAATTTTGAAAAACGAAAAGTTTTGTTTCATGCAGTTGCTAACTACCTTTGTTTTCTTCTTTCATATGAATTCTTTACATTCCTGAATAAACACAGATAATAAATACATACATGGTAAAATAGTATCTTAAAATAGGTGTGCGAAGGACTGAGCAATTAGTCACAGTTGCTAAAATAAGGTCACACAGGCTGAATTCAGCAGGTGAAACTCCTCTCTGGAGCAAATTGGGGTTTTATCAATTTCAGTAGGCCAGGGTACATCAGTTGGAGATCTCTTCAGAAAGCTGTTTAATGGTGACCTACTTTACCCCATCCCTTTGGAGGTGGTTGCTTTTCCTTGTTACACCTGTTTTTCGACCCCTCAGGCTGCCTTCAGACTGCATGCTAAGTCTGCAGGAGTTACGCTGTTACCGAAAATGACCAAGTTCTTACAGCAGTTTTCAGCAATACTTCATTTGGCCTACTGTGTTTACTAAAGGAGACGTCAAAGGTCTCTCTGAAGCACTTTCAAGATACATCTATTTTTATTACTTTGATGCATTGATTACTAGTCAGATTTGGACCATCCTAATTCAGTTGCTCCTCCAATGCTTGTTCCAGGATGCAAATGTACTAAGCAAACCACAACTTTTGAGAAGTGTTTAGGTTTAACAAATGATTTGACCAGCATACCTAATACATTGTCAAAGTTGCTAATCCAGATAAAATGTTCAGGATTAAAGTTAATTATTCAAACAGGCTAGCTAACATATTTCACGGGCTCCCTAGTATAGGCAAGGCTGTTCAGACTTCACAACATGCTGCGTTGCTTGATTTGAAGTGTAGGCTTCCATTTACCTGGCTTGCTACATACTAAGTACAATTTTCACTGAGTGATTAGAGTTACGGAGAATTAGTTAGTCTGAGCTAATCAGGACACTGATGGTTAGGGGCAGGGACCCTCTCTGAGTTAGGAGCCCCAGTGCCATTGACTTTCCAAATGGCCTCCAAACTACCTTTCTTGGCCATTCCCTCTCCTTTTGAGGCAGTCCTGCTGGTGAATTGTTCACATATTTGTGGCTAAATAAACATTACACTTAAGCAGAGGTAGCAGGTTGACCTTCTGTCACTCTTTAGGGTTTTTTACCTTGTAGAACACTCTTCCCCCCCCTCCCCCTTCTGTTTTATACAAAATAATGCTATGTTTCCCTGGGGAAATTATGACATAGTCTTGCAGATTGCGCTGGTTTAGTTGTTTGATGCTGTACTGACTTAATTTAAAATAATGATGTAAGTAAATAAGAAAGTCCACAGAAATACTTCAGGGTTTCTTTTATTGTGTTTGTCTGTGACATGACAGGAATATATGCTGTGTGTTAGACAATGGATTTAACTAGCCAACTATCATGTGGTACTAGCAGTCATTTCACTTTTCTTTTTGTCCTTTTGAGCAACCTCATCTTTAACGATTTGGCTGATCTTTTCAGGTTTTGGTATGTCCCAGTTAACTGTAAGATGTCCAAGACCTTATTTAGACCTCAAATATCCAGGTAATTACAGCCAAATATATCTCTTTGAAGGAAGGAATATTATTCTTGTTTGCTGTCATACTGTAATTCATAAAATATTGTTGATGTCTCTAAATCACCAATACTGAAATTAGCCAGTTATTACGCCATTTGTCATTATGGTTAGGGGGATGGATTGGGGCAGTATTTCTAAGAGGGTGGGTTGTGACACACACAGCAGTCATGCAACATGGTCAGGTGTTGGCAAGTTGTTGAAAATTTTGCAAATTATAAAGCAAAGGCAACCTAGTTTCTGCACTCCTGGTGACTTCTATTCTTCAAGGTCAAGCATGCTTTTCAGCCTTTCAAGAAATATTACATAGATTTGTCACTTTTACAAGCAATAAATATTAATTTGTTTTTATAAAGAAGATGAGGGCTGCAATTATTTATTTTTTTTTTGCTTTGGATAACGGAACATCATCTTACAAAAAACCCCACTGAAAAATACTGGCTTAAGGAATTGGTAGTGGGATCCAAGGTATTAATTTTCTCAGTCACAGTGATTTAAATTCAAGTGAACAGGTAAAAAGATAATTTCCTATTCCTTCCTGACTATTTGGTGGTCTATGTTAAAAGATTTTATGATTTCTGTTTAGCTCCCATATTAGAAAAACAAACACTGCTGCAATTGGGCATGGAGGACTCAGGTACTTGGAAACTAAGTGATGTGCTTACCCTTACATCATTCAGGATATTTTATATCAAATCATATTGGACAGGCTATGTGCAGCATCCATTTCTACCGTACCCGTTTTCTGTATAATTGTAACATTTCTGTCTCTGAAGCTGTCAAAATAACTCACATAAAAATGTAAAAAAAACCTGAATAAAAATAATTTAATTTCTCTCAGGGAACCAGTTTAAAACGTTCTCAAGCATCTTAATAAATTAACTATAGACACCTATGACAAGACTAATTTGCAATAAAAGACTTTCTGCTCTAAAAAAAGGGGCACTAGGATCTTTTCCTAGTTTCCAAAAGCACTCTCCTAGCATGTTGTTCAAGATAAATGCCTCTTAATTACCATGTATTTCTCTTTCATTTCATTTTTACCTTTCACAGTCATTAGGCTTACATGTCCTGCAAAGTAAGTTTTGTAAACTTTGAGGTGATGTGTTTATATCCTACTTTTTGAGTTGGTTGCTTTCCCCACTGATTCAAAGGGAAAAAAGAAACTGATTTAAAAAAAAATTTACAGACCTTACAGCTCTCTGTACCGGGGTGAAGTACAGAATTCATACAAAATTCTGGCAATATCTTAAAATGTAAGTGAGGAAGTAACTTACAAATCTTCTAGCCAGCTACCTAGATCTGGAAGTGCACTGTGCTATAGCTGACCTGCAGTCCAGGGAGTGCCTGGAAAAAACAGAAAAGAAAAAGCATTACTAAGATAGGCATAAAAGAGGCTATATTAATCTTATTTACCTGCTGTAGTACTATTCCATGTCATTGCATTGGAATCAAGATAGTCACTTTTCCCCTGCTTTCATCTCTACCCATTATCCATAGGTTTGTTGCCTGAAATTGAAGAGGCACAGTGTTTTGGAGTTTTTTGGTTTTGCTCCTCTGTATTCTTGTGAGATGACAGAGAAGGAACATGGGTTACTGTCAGTGCCAGACCTGGCTAACCTTAAAAAGGGGAGACAGGCTCAGAAATCTCCACAGCACTGTTGTTACACAGCAGCCTGAGAAGGAATGATAAACTGCTGTTTTACTGCAGTGTCAGTGGGCATCGTGACACAGGAAGACCTTAAGAGCAGAGCGCAGTCGTATTGCAGAGATCATGTACTCTGTCCTCAGCAGGGGAAGCTGGTAGTTTTTCTGTACTATAATTAGCCACTGCCAACGAATGCATATTGCGTCACAGGAATTAGCCTTGTGGCATTCTCACCTTTGCCTTCCAAAATGAGGGAAATATCTTTTAGTGACAGCTATTATGCCAAGGGAGTAAAGTACTAAGGGAACAAATATACCGTTAGTTGCCTGGTCAAGGATATACAGTCTTCACTGATAGCTAAGATCAATGCAGTTTAAAATGGAATGGTGAGTAGTCCCCTGCTGAGAATATACTGACATATATATAGCTTCTTTTCCCTGGAATTCCCATCATAAGAGAGCAGCTTGTAGTGTTTTGATAATGGTTTTAGTTCACATCTGTTCATTTAGCAGCATCTATTTCCCAGATTATGTCGGTTTTGTCCTCTGTAGGGGAGGATGTATCTGTTTTCCATCACTGCAGCTTCCTCCCAGGGGACGATCTGGGGATTTTGCAGCCTGGTTTATTGCAACAAACCAGGCAGAACCTGCCGCAAATCCGTAACGTATCTGGTCTTTTAGGAACATATTAGTGAATCCTAAGGATACTTGTTCTGATTTGTGGAAAACTGTTGTGAATTAGCAGCTCCCTGGAAGCCAATAAAGTTCCAAATCTGTGCAAGTCTGTATGCGACCAGTGATCAGATCAGTCTGGATCCTCATGAGCAGTACCTGTCGGATCGGCTAACTAACGTGGATGGAAAGACTGGGTGATTCATGTAATGGGTCAAAATTTAAAACTCATTGCAATATCATATTTACTGTGTACTTTATCCTGCATCATTAGTGTTATTTGACTCTTGTTACTTACAATTGTTTCATGTCATATGACTTGTTACTTTCTATGCTTTAAATAAAGGCAGCTGAAATCAGTAACTTAGTGAGTGGGATATTCATCTTGTGCTATTTCTGCAAATCCTATAGTAACTGTAGAAACCACTACTGTGGACCAGTGCTAACCACTGCATAAAAAGACAGTTCCAGCTTGGGAAAAACATACAATGTAAGGAGAAAGTAACTGAACTTTATCTGGGGATATCTGGGGAGTTAGCACTGAATACGCCTGTTGTTTCTTGAGATGAGTCTTTCTTCAACTTTGTTTCATACCCAACTCATGGGTAACATTTCCCACTCGCCAGCAGTAGTAGTCAGAGGAACAAATTAAAATGTTAGACCTGTGGCTGAGAGAGCAAAGCATGGTATTTTTCTTGAATAAATAAAACCAGTGTCCACTGTTCTGTTATCTCATGCACAAAGTTGCCATGTTGGAACTTGATCTAGTTCTTAGAACTCTTGCCATTTTCCTTTGCATTCCTGTTTTCATTCTTTTCACAAATTAATTCACTACAATCTGTGACAATAAGTAGCATTCTAAGCCACAGGGAATTTAAAAATTCAACAGTAATACATGCTATTAGTAGGACACTGCAGTTACTTAGGCAATTAGAATAGCACCTGCTTTCAAAACATAATATATTGTAAAATTCTCGGACATTAGTTGGATTAGAAAGTAATATCATGCTAATTTAGTAGTAATTTTATAATATGAAAATCATGCTATTGCAAAATTACCCTATTGATTCTATTATAAATGTGATTTGTTTACTTAACTGATTTTTCTCTCAAACACTTTGCCCACCTCAGAATAATAGATATTTTCAATAAACACCAGCAAAAGCCACCTAAGGTGCCAGGTCTCAGTCAAGTGAAAGCATGACAACCTCAGCTTTCCTCTAAAGCCAATTAAGCCTCTGGGATGTAAAAATAAGAACTGAAAATCTAACCTGCATGCAATGCGATTGCCACTTGCTTGCAATATTCATAAGCATAAAATAGGGGAAAGTAACCTTATATATATATATGGTCTTATGGTTTATGTTTTTAAGCCAGTCTCCTTATTTTTTGAGATTCAATTATTTAATAGTTGGGTGTTGACAGTGCTGCATAACAAACCAATGGAGACATTGCATGAAATGAATCGCAGTTCCTACAGCCCTTCTGGGGTGTAATGCTTTTGCTTGCTTTTGGGGAAGTGGAAGAGCGAGAGATCTTTGCATACAGCCGGAACAGCAGCTAATCAAACCCCATTGTGAAATGATTCAAATACAAAGGGAGAGATCTAGCTTACTCCTAGACAGAGGCTTGTGTTTGCTGATCACAGAAGCCAGCCCTTTGGGGACAGCATAGCTTTTAGTTGACAACAGTACTTTTGCCTGCTGCAGAGATTATTCCAGGCACTCAGTATGGAAAACGGCAATCCCAGTTCCAAGAAAATAGTTTTAACAGCACAAGACATCCTGTTGATAGAAAAGCTCATTACCATGAAGGAGTGCTGAGCAAATTACTGTGCTACTTAGGCCTGTTTTAGAGATGGAAGGACTGCGTCTGCTACCTCAGAACCTTTCATCTTTTATCCTTACTGGTGTGTGCTTAAATAAAATAATGTTCTTTTCCTTTAAAAATCTTAGTGTTCTAGTCAGACCAGTAAGTATTATCTCATTGTACAGCTGAATTAAAGGCATACAATTAAGCAATTTTTGAAGGGTAACGAAGAGGAGGAACACAACCAGCTTCTTTTCACCTATGCTCAGTCTGTTGGACCGGGACCAACCAGCTTGTGGATGCTGAAGGCAACTCTTATTTCTACGTCGAGCCGGATCAATGCAGCTATGTTTTAGTGACATGCTTGGCAGAATAAACTCTGCCAAACATGATTTGCATCTGCGCCATGAACTTTTCTAGCATTCTCATCAAAGCATGCATAGTAGTAAGTTAATTGGGTTGGTTGTCTTTCGGGCTATGTTTTGGGAATGCCATGTAAAAGACCTGAGCTAGCCCTAACTATGTAGATCTCTTCATGTGGGCTCCATGCTTCATCTTATCCATAATGTTCTTGCTAGATGAAAAATCCCAGTGACAGAGGATACCTATTGCTGAAAGCAACAATCCTATTTCAGTATCGGTGATGTAAGTTCTGTTTGAGTACCTATGCTTGGGCTTTTTGTGCTGTTATTTTTGTTACAGTGACTTCTATATATCCTACCTGATACCAGAGTTTCAGTGGCCCAATTCAGCATGAAACACATAAGCAATCGCTACTTCGTAACAGTTCACAAACTGAAGCTAAATATTGCAAGAATGAAGTGTTGCATATGCCTCTCCCCTAAAAAGCTAGAAAATTCTCCAGATACCCAACAGCACTGAAATTTGAGGCAAGGTTGAAAAGGATGCTGATAAAATCCTGAAGAAGCAATCTGCCTGTGGAATAAGAGCGTCCACATAGGGTGTTAATCGTGTGTAACAGAAGGAAGATGTCACACCTGCGGGGTAAACCTCCTGACGTTGACTGATCTTACGTTCTGACCTCATAACATGGTCCCTGGACTACTGTGTAAACCCCTGTTCTCTTCTGCAGGACTAAGCAAGCTTGCAGCTTATATTTTCCCCCTTAAGTCAAACAGGAAGTCTGTGGCCAAGTTGGAGAGTGAACACGCATCTCCTGAGCCCCAGTTCAAAGTGGATTTCTGAAGACCATCTTTTTCCTCCCCTTCAGTTAAGAATCTCATTCAGGCTTCAGTTTCTTTGTAGTTTTTTCATAATCTATGACTTCAGCCTTTCATATACCAAAACCGTTCATCACTCGCGTCAACTGATACCTATGCAGACAGGCAAGGCACAGTGAGAATGGTTCCTCTCTGCAACATGTGCAGATTGTCTAGCAGCGTGCTGAGTGGAGCGCTGATCAAAGGCAGCACAGCGGGGCTCGGGAGCTTCAGTGAAGTGTCAGCTGTGCTCCCAGTACCACAGCTAGCTTCCAGAGAAGTCTGGAAGAGCAGAAGAAAGGGAGGAGGAGGGAAGGACAGAGGCTCTCAACTTCAGCATGAAGTTGTTTGATTCAGAACTGGAGGATTTACCTTGTGTATCTTCAGCCTTATGTATTCTTCCCTCAGAAAGTTTCACAAACAAGGTTACATCATGACATCTGATTTGTAATCTTTACAGAACAATCAAGCATTTTGCTCTTTCATTATCTTGTCTAATAGCAGGCATTTGCCTACACAAGAAGGAATCATCTTAGGACATCAGACATAGTCATTACAAGGATAAACTTAGTTGAAGCAGGGAACTAAGATACTCTGAGATCACAGGAATATTGTCACTAGCTAAACAAGGTGATTCATCAGGAAGTGTTAATGTAGGGTCACAGGTAGCAAAGTAATATTCAGGCCAGAAGCACAAACAAGCTGGATTTGTCTGTCTGAAACCTGGCTTCCAGTATTTGGGTTTTTTGCCTTAGTTCTTTATGGTGATTTTAACTTTTGGATAAGATTATCCTGAATCGATCATTAAAGCAAACTAGTGAAAGAGATCTAGCACTGGGCTTGTATATCCTAGTCAATGCAAGGCAAACGTGACTGCCGAGTAGATTCAGCCAAAGACAAACCAGTGGGTTCACCTGACTCAAGAAATACCTATAATTACTCTTTCATTGCTTTGCTCAACGCTATTAACTTACCCCAAAATGTCTTAATTACCAATTCTGGGCTGGCAGGAAAAGCGCACAGTTGATGTGGGCAGATATGGTGTGGTTTCCGTAGACTGAGGAAGGAGGGAGAACTGTGCTCCAGTCAAGATCACATAAGGAAGGGGATAGGTCTTCTAGAAGGATTGCACTGCTTCAGCTTCCCTGAGGATGCTTATGCTCTGTGCTATCAGCTATTAGCACCTGATGGATTCACTCACAGCAGCACAGCATCTTGAAACAAATGGTGTCAAACTCATGACAAGTGACTAATGCAGGGGTTTTCAGGTCTGGCTGGATTGCCTAAATTGACCCGGAATGGCTGCATACTTCCCCTTTTTTTCACCTGGCTATACAGGGGCAATTTTCTATGCCAATATGACCAGTGTCCTTTGCATAAAATAAGTAAAGTTAAATAATGTGCTCAGAGATACAGCTTGTTCTGCACAAACTATTGCCAAACATGAGGTGGATAGGCCTCTCCCTTGTAATATTAAACCTCTCAGCACTCACATTATGCCACCTCAGAAGAGTTATGATACCATATGAAAAACATCATTCATATGAAGAAAAAATTTCAGTCTTTTACTTCAATATTTGTAAGACTGTAGACATGAAATGCAACTTCAACACAACAGGGTGACGACAGGTCATATATAGCCTATAAATCATAAGCCACGCATTATTACAGTCGCACTCCCTCACCTCCCTAGCTGTACCTTCAAGTGAGGCCTGCCCAGGCTAAGCAAGGTCCAGGCCACCAGCCGGACATCACCACAGACCGGAAGACCGGCCGCTGCCCCCCCT